>NC_091981.1:180363105-180663105 GCF_044704955.1 Pristiophorus japonicus
TCTCTCTCTCTCCACCCCTCCTCCTCTCTCTCTCTCCACCCCTCCTCCTCTCTCTCTCTCCACCCTCTCCTCCTCTCTCTCTCTCCACCCTCTCCTCCTCTCTCTCTCCACCCCCTCCTCCTCTCTCTCTCTCCACCCCCTCCTCCTCTCTCTCTCTCCACCCCCTCCTCCTTCTCTCTCTCTCCACCCCCTCCTCCCCTCTCTCTCTCTCTATTCTCCGCCCCCACCCCCCCCCCTCCTGCTCTCCCCTTACCTCTACTGCTGCTGCTGTCCGACATTCCTACGCCATTGCTGGGAAAGCATTACCTTGGCAACAGCACAGCCATTTCACCAATACATTGTTTCCAAAACAATCCCATTTCTTTTTCAAGATCAACATAATGAAATCACGTGTACTCCAACACTAATACAAAAACATGGTTTTGTAAAACAACTCCTATGACAAGATATTTTCAGTCTGTTGACAGGCACAAACCCAAAACACCATAACTGGTCTTTTCTCCACAGATTTTGACTGACCTGCTGTGTATTTCTGGCATTTTTTTATTTTTATTTACATTTTTGACCATTTGCAGTTTTTCCTTTTACTTATATCCTATGACAACACTGGATTTAGCAAAGGGATAAGCAATGCATTCTGAAATAAAATACAGTAGTAGCCAAAAGATAATGTGCTTTTAAAATCTCGGAATAAGTGACTCACTCCTACCTCTAAATTAGTCAGTGTCATTTCTCTGAAAACATTGGCAATGCTACAATCCTCTGAGTGACATGTGACCTGAAAGGTGCCATATTTGCATACTTCTGGAGGATCTGGCCAATACTGGTGGCATTTCACCTGTGACATAAAAGCAAACCAAAAACAAAGGTCATTTAAAAAGACAAGAGTAAAGAAGCTCTGAAAAATAATCTTAAACAAATCAAAAATGATAAATTAAATTGAGATGTAATAATACATTATAACATGTATTCCTATTAAAAATACTGGAGAACATTAAAACAGAACATGTTGTAATAAGAAATAAAACATTAGAATTTCTTGCGGTTACAGTTAATCCTTTAGTGGTCAACTACAGATTACGTGGTAAATCTTCAGAAATGTCAGTTATTAATCCATTTATCTGATCATAATTCATCAAAAACATGGAGTATATCAATAGCTGATGTCTACTCTACCCAACAAAGTTTTCATACAACATTGAAATAATATACAGTCCCCACCACTCACACCATCAGCGCTCATCAAGGACAGCCCCCTATTTGGAAAAATGGCACTAATCATTTGTCATCACCATAGGAGTCAAGTATATTACATTGGCTATGCGCAGTTCAGTACTTACCGATTTAAAAGTTCTTATGAAATAAGGCTAAGTCAGGTCGTCAAACAGCTTCAAATAGCGGAATGAAGCTGCCCGAATTCCCCACTTTCCAAATGCCTCCCGTAGTTTTTAAGTTAACAGTGGAAGCAGCAGATGGAGACTTTGGGCAGTTTCATTCAGATGGTTTTACCATCCACAGCATATAGTGGGCAAATTGCATTTGCACAAATGCGTCTTCTCTACGTGGTGGAGAATACATATCTATATATTAAAACCTGATATGTGGTGTTAATTCCCTGCATACACCAACCTTACTTCCTGTGTCATGTTTTTATAAAGTACTGCAAAACTTCAATGCTACACATGTCCTTGATTTATTTTACTGGCCCTGATTTCCTTTCCCTTTCTCCTCAAAATATGAACAAATCTCATACCCAGAATGGCAGTATTTTGAATTTCTCGTTATTTAAAAAAAAACGAGAATGCAACCTTGAAATTTTTCTCTAGCCTCTGTTTTGCTCTTGCTTTCTAGCTTCCATCAATGCCATTTCCAACTAGCTGCAGAAACAGGCTTGGAAATGACATTCTGATGAATTGTTGTTCGATTGGCTTTCTGCTCAATTTCTCCATCCAACTGTATCACTATGGTAGCATGGTTACAAACAGGAGTTTGCATGTGAGAAAATTTATATTTTGGGGGTTTTATACTAGATATAGCGCCTTGGGACACTTTACTATGTTAATGGTGCTATATAAATGCAAGTTGTTGTTGGGTTCAGACAATCACCATTCCTATAAGTAGATCTTGCTTATCTTGCATCTCCTACGAATCAGAATGTGACTTATATTGACCCAATATCTAGGTATATTGTGAAACCCAGGAATATTTGCCACTATATTCTACCTTTCCGAAAATATCACAGTCTACCACATGATAGCCTTGTTTTTAGTACCTTCATGAATGTACACTATCAGACCAAAGCTTCGGTCACAAACCAATAAACAAATGTATTTTACAGTGCAGGCAAATGAATAGTAATCAGTACAAACAATATATTTAGTAGTTAAAACCTTTACTACTCTCAAAATGTCAACAACAAAGACGCTTCTCCTACGCTCAAGATAAATTTGATCTTTGAAACATTGAATTACTTGGCAAAACACTACCATTGAGCCACAGCCTAGCTGAGTACCTCTGCTGGCTTCAAACTGGTGTAAAGTCAGGTATAAAATTTACAGAAACAAGGTGGTCGATATTAAACCCCTCACCCCACAACCATGACGGGTAGGAGGGGGTCTGGGGAACCTGTTGGGTTAAAAATGTAAAATCTTAAAACGCGTCCCCAATCCATTGTGTATGTGCTTACTGCCATAAAATGGCAGCAGGTTGTGTGTTGTGCCTGCACCCCTTCTTGGGGAGGCGGGACACTTCATTATAATATTTAAATCAGACTCCTATAGTGCTGTTGGAAACTCGATTTAAATTTAACGGTTGCCAGCTGGGTTTCCCAAAGGTCAGGAAACCGGCAGCTAAATGGAGAGTCAGGTGCTGCTGACTGGAGAAGGTAAGTGCTTTTAGAGCAATCCTCGCTGAGCCAGGAGGAAAAGGAGTGTTTCCCCCAGTCCCTCAAGCAAATCTATTGCCAATTGTCGCCGCTCCTTGCTACCATGTTTCCCCGTCCACCCCCTGATCTGCCCATTGCCCCTCCAATCCCGAGATCTCTGCCCTGCGATCTACTTACACCCTCCAACCCACGGTCCCGAAACTCCTGCCCCGCAATCTGCTTACACACCTCCAATCTCTGATTCTGAGTCTCTCACCCCGTGATCTGCCGACAATTTCCCCCCCTCTCCAGTCCCTAATCTTTCCCTCCCTAATTGCCGGGCTCCGACTCCCCCCAGCAATCCGCGATCTATCCCTTCCTCCCTCCCGATTTTCTGAACCTCCACCAATGCCTGATCGTTCCCGATTTCCGGGGACTATCCCACAATGGTCCCTGGATGCAGCCATCTGCTGTTGGCTTATCTGCCCGACAGCTGGACAACATGTCAATTTGGCCGGCTGCTGGGCAGCAAATGGAATAAAAAATGATAATGAGGTCTTGACGTTAAATTCAGCAGGACCAACTGCTACCACCCTCCCTCGCTCCCAGTAAATATTGGGGCCAAACTTTTATTAAAAAATGTAATTCTTCATAACTGCCACTAATAGTATTCAAGCAGACATTCCCTTTGGACGAAGCATGGACCTCCTGTAGGTCAGTCGTCTGAACAAATAGCTCGATCATCTAAGTGTATTAAGCTACTGCTGTTAGATGGGTTACTATCCAAGTAGAATGATGACAATGAAACCACACAGCCTTTCTGTACTATACATGAGGTTCAAAAATTAGACAGACTGTAATGTGTATTCCTGTAGCTTAGAGAAGCTATTTCCTCTTATGGGGGAATCCAGACCAAGGGGGCAAAATCCTAAAATTAGAGCTAGGCCATTCAGAAGTGAACTCAGGAATACTTTTTCACATAAAGGGCAGTGGAAATCGCCCCCTCCCCCACCCCACACCTTCTCCCACCATGAAAAGGCTGGGGATGCTGGATCAATTGAAATTTTCAAGACATATATTAACAGATTTTCATCATGTAAGGAATATCGATCAAATGTAGTTGAGATACAGATCAGATTTAATTGAATTGTGGAACAGACTTGAGGGACTGCATGGCCTACTCCTATATTCCTAGAAATGATTATGAACCTTGCATGTGTTGTGACCAGCAAGACAGAATCTGATAACGAATCAAAGAAAAAAATGTGTTATTTTGTCATAATGGATGGGAACCAATGCTTCACACAGCAAAGTGGTACTTTAGTTCTAAAAAAAAATGATCAGATAACTTTGAACTAAGAGTAGACTATGTTATTATATATTCAAAAGCTTGGATATGTGCATTATCAAAAAGCAAGACAATTTTAACATTTACAATTGGATGCAGGCAAACAATTCCAATCAATTTTTTTGTATCTAAAGAGCTGACTGCCATGATGCAGTAGCATGTTCTGGCCACTAAGTGGTAGGCATTTCTCAACTTCATCTTCCATCTTGCTTTTCTCTTTACAGGTAAGAGTTTTTAAAGATATATTTTTGTCACTTTTTATATTTTAAACTTACATTGTAGGTTACTACCAAGCCTCATTTTCCAGATCACCTGCTGCTTCCTATTTGTTTTCCACTGCCTCTATCGGCCTTACTCGGAGCTGTAGTCCTTGATCTCCTGCCCCACTCTTATTGCTTCCATTGCCTTGCTGAACTCCAACGACTGTCCGAGCCGTTCTTTTCTCCTTCCCATGCTCCCTGCTTTGCTTCCCACCTAACAACCACTTTCTTCACCTTCTCCACTTCTCAGTCCCTTCAGCCCTTTTGCCACCCTCATTGGGTCCCATGCCCTGTCTCCTTCAAGGCCAAGACCCTCCTACTGATCTTCCCCCAGTTGAACTGGCCAGCGTAGGGGATATATCTGAGCCATAAGAAACAGGTCAGAGTGGCCTAAATTTTGAAATTGGGATTGGGCCCTAATCCTCTACCCATTCTTTCGACCCTACTAATCACACCCATCTCTGTATTTTCTTTGTTCCTAACTTGCACCAAGTCCCGCTCACCCATCACCCATGCTCGCTGACCTACATTAGCTTCCGGTTAAGCAACGCCTCGATTTCAAAGTTCTCATCCTTATTTTCAAATCCCTTCATGGCCTCGCTCCTCCCTATCTCTAATCTCCTCCAGCCCCACAACTCCCCGAGATGTCTGCGCTCCTCTAATTCTGCCCTCATGAGCATCCCTGATTATAATTGCTCAACCATTGGTGGTCATGCCTTCTGTTGCCTAGGCCCCAAGCTCTGGAACTCCCTCTCTAAACCTCTCCTTCCTCCTTCAAGATGCTCCTTAAAACATACTTCTTTTACCAAGCTTTTGGTCTTCTGCGCTAATTTCTACTTATGCGGCTCGGTGTCAAATTTGTATCGCATAATACTCCTGTGAAGCACCTTGGGACATTGCACTACGTTAAAGGCGCTATATAAATACAAGTTGTTGTTGTTCAATTGGTCATTTCAGCCATCAGACAGATCACTGCCCCCAGCGGAAAGGCCTGTGCCACGAAAACAGGTTACATTACATTTTTTTTAATTCTCAGAGGAAATCTGGCCAGTATCAAACAAATATACACAGACAAAGAAACTGAACACAGATTAAGGCCAAAAACAGAAATGGGGATGAATGTTCCTGAAAAACAGATACCTACAGATAGTAATAACAGAGAAATACAAACACAAAGAAGGCTGAGAAAGACTGATTAGCTGAAAAATAGAAACACATCAAGGAGACAGAGAGTCATAGAATGATATCAGAGACACAGGGCTCAAAATTGGCCCACCCCTTTTTTCAGTACACTCACCAGAGATGCGGCGCTTTTCTGCATTGAAGTGCTCCAAAAAAAATCGGTCCCGACTTTGGCCGCTGTCCAGCCTCTCCCCGGTCTTCGCGCAGCGTGGCCAGTCGGGTCGGGGGTGGAGCCAGCGTCCCGCGCTGAAAACAATGCGTTGGAGTGTGCGTGCATGCGCAGTAGCTCCTGCCCCCAGCCTCTGTGTGTTGCTGCAGCGTGGGACCCGATCATCATCATCATACCGGCTGCTGGTGCGTCCCGCCCCTATCCCAGGCCGAGTGGCCTACCGCAGAGGCTGGCCTGCTGCCTTCCCGGGCTGAAGATGAAGGTAGGGTAGGACTTACTTACTTCTATTTTTTATTTGGATATTTTGAAAAAATTATGCAAATATGTTTTGTCTCTTGTGAATAGTGGTGATCATTTGTCAAGCCTTTTTTACCTGGTGCTATTGTGAAAGAAGAACATAAGTGACGGAGGAACACAGAGAATATCTTATTTATTGAAGTAAACTTTATTTAGATAATATGGGCTCAATTTTAGCCCAGTATAATCATTGCAAACAAACTGTTGTTTAAATTAGTTGAGAGATTAGGGCAATTTAATTCAACTATCTTTTACTTCTTTTATTTTTGTAGTTTAAGCTTCCATGAATGCTTCTGTTGTATAGTAAATTAACTTTGCGAAGTTTGTCATATGATGTCCTGTATAGCTGTTTGATCCTATTCACATTCTTTAGTCAAATCATTAAGTTCTGCTGGCCTCCGATGTATCTACCTGCGCTGATTTCTTAACTCTCCACAAGAGTTTTCACAAGCGGCCACATACGCTGGCCTAAGTTCGTTTGGAGTAACTATTAGCTGGCCAAAGTGACCTAAATGGCCAAAACGGCGTAGGTGGCTGGTAATGCCCCCTTTTGAAAAAAAACACTAAACTAAAGAAATCCTAACTAACTCACTTACACTGGCACAAATTGAATGTGCAAACTGGGGATTTTTAAGATACTCCAGAAAAATCAAGTTGCTCCAAAAAAAACAGAGCAACTCCTGGCCAATTTTGAGCCCATAGAAGGTAAACTAATGATGTGCACATTAGTGCAAAAAGACACATTGACAACACAGACAAGAAACAAAATAGTCCATACTCAATTCTCTCTAATTCACCGTGAGCAACAGTATGGGGAATCTACTAGTGTGTGTTTGTACGAGTGTGCCTGTATGCACCCCTTTAACTTAGCAAAAAAGTTCCAAGGTGCTTCACAAAGTAGGAGTTCAGAGCATGAGTATAGAGAAGAGGCATGGGAGAGAAAAAAAGGCATGATTGATGAGGTAGATTTTAAATGGAGGAATTTAAAGATGGAGAAAAATAGAAGGCGACAGGAAGTTTTAGGAAAAAAAAATCTATACCGCGAGGACAAGGTAACTTAAGGCAGTGCAATGAATCAGACGTGACCACCCCCCCACCCCCAACTTAGTATCCTTGAAACTCACAGGGGAGAGGCTGAGAGAGTTCAGGGAGTAATTTGACATTTACCATGTTGGCATTCATTGCAGAGCCTTCGAACACCTCACCATGATCTCTGGACTTTTCTTCCTACTTCTATGTACTTATAGGATAGAATGGAGGCAACTGAGTTCTAAAAATGCTCAAGAACAGAGTATTTTAGGGCAGCAAATTTAAAGTTGTATATACTTCTTCCAAATGGTGTCCCCAATTGGGAGAAATTGAATCTAAATAAATTATGGGAGAAATTTGAATTTATCTATATTCAATACATAAACCACACCACCACTTCCTCTAAAACTACCTCAACAGTTACTCTCTCCTCAGAGGATTTCCTCTCCCCATGCAGAGATACCCCTCTGTGGACTTGTATTTACTCTGAACAGCCACCATAATCCCTTGGGAGCACAGGCATTTAAGGAGGCTTTACAGATTGGAGAGGCACTCTGGAGACCTGCAATAAAAGACTAAGGTCACACTTTACTTTGAGCTCACAGTGTTCAGTCTGACTCTTTCTCCATACACAACATTACCCTCTAACTACCTCTCCAAATTCTATCTCTCTAACCTTCTCCTTCATTTATGTGTGCCTTCTTACCTCCCTCCCCACTCAATTAATGATGCCACCTTTCAAGTCCCTCACTGTGATTTAAATTGAAAATTATTATATGCCTAAGATTTGCGACTGATCTCTAATTCATTATAAAACCAAATGACTATAGTAGTTCTTCACATTATGTGCTGAATCAGGGAAAAGCAATGAAATCATGAAGTATTATTCATAGTGTGTTAGCATGTTTACATTTGGCCAGCAACAATTTCCATGGAGACGGCTAATGCAACAATTTCCATGGAGAGTGCTCGAAAACAATTAGTAGGAAGGAATTGGGATCACGAGTATCATTCTTAATACCACTTCACTTTAGCTGCACAGTTTGAAGGCCATTCAGTGATTTTGGTTTTAGTTTACTGTCCTAACCAATAACATAAGAACTTAAGAAATAGGAGCCGGATTAGGCAATTCGGCCCTTCGAGCCTGCTCCGCCATTCAATAAGATCATGGCTGATCTTCTACCTCAACTCCACTTTCCTGCTCTATCTCCATATCCCTTGATTCCCTTAATATCCAAAAATCTATCGATCTCTGCCTCTGTCTTTAACGACTGAGCCTTCACAGCCCTCTGGGATAGAGAATTCCAAAGATTCACCACGCTCTGAGTGAAGAAATTTCTCATCTCAGTTCTAAATGGACGAGCCCTTATTCTGAGACTGTGACCCCTGGTTCTAGACTCCCCAGTCAGAGAAAGCATCCTCCCTGCATCTACCATTTCGATGAGATCACCTCTCATTCTGCTTGAGTCTACTCAATCTCTCCTCATAGGACAATCCACCCCATCCCAGGAATCAATCTGGCAAACCTTCGGTGCACTCCCTCTATGGAAAGTATATCTTTCCTTAGGTAAGGCGACCAAAACTGTACACAATACTCTAGGTGCGGTCTCACCAGGGCCCTATATACTTGCAGTAAGACATCTTTACTCTTATACTCAAATCCTCTTGTAATAAAGGCCAACATACCATTTGCTTTCTTAATTGCTTGCTGCACCTGCATGTTAACTTTCAGTGATCCGTGTACAAGGACACCCAGGTCCCTCTGAACACCAACATTTCCCAATCTCTCACCATTTAAAAAATACTCTGCTTTTCTATTTTTCCTACCAAAGTGGATAACTTCACATTTCTCCACATTATATTGCATTTGTCATGTTCTTGCTCACTCACTTAGCCTGTCTATATCCCCTTGAAGCCTCTTTGCATCCTCCTCACAACTTACATTCCCACCTAGCTTTGTATCATCAGCAAACTTGGATATATTACATATGATCCCCTCATCCAAATCATTGATATAGATTGTGAATAGCTGGGGTTCAAGTACCGATCCTTGCGGCACCCCCACTAGTTACAACTCGCCAACCCGAAAATGACCCATTTATTCCTACTCTGTTTTCTGTCCGTTAACCAATCTTCACTCCATGCTAGCACCTAATCGAATGCCTTCTGAAAATCCAAATACACCACATCCACTGGTTCCCCTTTATCTATTCTGCTAGTTACAAGCTCAAAAAACTCTAACAGATTTGTCAAACATGATTTCCCTTTCATAAATCCGTGTTGACTGCCCAATCCTATTATTCTTTTCTAAGTGCCCTGTTACTACATCCTTAATAATAGATTCTTGCATTTTCCCTACTACTATTGTCAGGCTATCTGGTCTGTAGTTCCCCATTTTCTCTCTCCCTCCTTTCTTAAATAGCTGGGTTACATTTTCTACCTTCCAATCCGCAGGAACCGTTGTAGAATCTATGGAATTTTGGAAGATGACAACCAATGCATCCTCTATCTCTATAGCCACCTCTTTCAAAACCTTAGGATGTAGGCCATCAGGTCCAGGGGATTTATTGCCTTTCAGTCCCATTAGTTTCTCCAGTAGTATTTTTTTTAACTAATACTAATTTCTTTCAGATCCACTTTGAGGATGAAATTTGGTACCGCCCATTTGGGGCAGTAACTTTTAACTTTTAGAAAGTTTAGTGCCCGGTGAGATGCCTTGCCTTGCCTTGCCAAATTGTGTGAAATTGAGCGTTTTCGCCTCTGGAGTGAAGGGGGGTGGTAAATGAGGCGCTAATGGTTTCAGCTGGGCACTCCAGGGGCACTATTCACGAGAGTTACCCAATTTCCACTGACTTCAGAGTTTCACAGAGAGTTACCCAATTTCCACTGACTTCAATCAGCAATCATTGACTCCAGCTCGATCTACCTCTTAAAGGGGAGGTGATTTCAACCTGCTGTTGCTCATTTTCAGCATTGCTGCACTTGAGTCAGTCATCTCTGCATCTCAGCAACTGAGAGACCTTTTTTGAAATGGCTGGTGCGAATCACGCTTCAAGCGAGAGGGCCACGCGGTTTAATGATGTGGCACTGGAGACATTGGTGGGGGCAGTGGAGAGAATGAGGGAATCGCTGGTCCCTCCATCTGGAAGGAGGCCATCTCCGCAGGTTTTCAGGGCCATGTGGCGAGACGTGATCCAGGAGGTGTTGGTCAGCAGTGGTGGACAGAGCCTTCACAACAGTGCAGAAAGAAATTCAATGATCAACAATCTCAGTCGGGTGGTGAAGGTGAGTACATGATTCCACACCTCCTACATACCAGCATCTGAATCTGTCTGTGTACACTGTTTTCCCCACCACTCAACCACCAAGCATTTGCAGCTACTAACACTCACATCCTCATCTCACACCTTGCCTACGTTCACAGCTATTCAACCACGACAGGCATAACTTCCACATATATAGCTGGACTCTTACCCGTTCCTTTCTTTTGCAGGCCGAGATGGCACATAGCAGAAGGGAGCAGCTACGGACTGGAGGGGAACCTGAACTGCGCGAGCTGAGTGATCTTGAGGAGCGAGTGCTGTGGCTCATTGGCCTGCAGGTGGTGGCAGAGATGTCGAGCCCACTGGGGGCAACAATGGTATCTTTATCTCCTCTCCTTTTCTCATACCACTTCTCCCTCACACCAGAAGGCGTTATCAACTTCCAGCTCCTGACACTATCTGCATTCCTTGCTCCATTCCTGCCCCACTGCCGTTATCTGAACGCGCATCTTGTGCCATTTATGCTTTCAGAAACCAGCCAGCAGCTGTGGAGCCTGTATCTGAGCCTCCCCTCTGCCCCCAACAGAGTCTGGAGGGAGAGGAAGAGCAGGAGCCGAGCACTGCATTATTGCTTCTGTTATCTGCAGGCACCAGCTCAGCTACTTGCACTACATGTTCGTTAGGGGTTAGGTTAGTAGAGGGGTCTGCACCGGGTGATGCACTGGGGCCTAGCGGGCTGCAGCAAGGCCAAGGTGAAAGGGAACCTCGGGAGCCATCTCCACAGAGGGCGAGCTCGAGCGCTTGTTCTGCTGCACAGGACTCAGATGAGGACCATGATGGGGAGGCATTCACACAAAGAGTGATGGCCATGCACTCTGATATCATAGGTGCAATGGCAACGGTGCCCGAGAGCTTCTCGGCAGTGGTAAGCAGCATGGTGGAGTCCGCCTCCAGCATTGCACAGAGCTATGTGCACACCATGGAGCCCATCTGCAGATTATGGTGGACTCCCAGACCTCATGACACGTGTCATGGGCGATGTGGCAGCTTCCATTGCAACACAGGTGGAATCAACACAACGTCTTGGTGCTGTGATGCCACATGGTTGGTGCCACTGAGTCTCAGACTCTCACATACAATCTCAGCTGGATGTCAAGCATGCTCTGACTACTGTCATGCAGTCAATGACTGCTGGCATCGAGTCAATGACTGCTCTCATGCAGTCGCAGCTGGATGCCACACGCGCTGACTGCTGCCATGGCCGCTGGGTCCACCACAGTCCACCAGGGATCACACGGTGTCGCAGCAGCCCACCAAACTGTGCTCCAGCAGATTGGTGAGGATGCTGAGGTGCTGCCCCAGGGGAGTAGCATTGGGTCAGTGGAGCAGGAACCTGCTGTCGTATCTTACGATGACAGCATTCCTGATCCCACCACTGCCACTTGTTGCTGTCCGTCACCTAGTCAGCCCAGAGATCCGCCGCCCAGCCTAAGGTCATGCAGCCTACAGCTGGGCCTTCCAAGTCCAGAGCTGGTTTAGGGCGTCCTGGAAAGCCATCGGTAGTCTCTGACCCTGACGCACAGCAGCCTTCCACCAGCCGTGCTGCAACCACAGGGGAAACACTACGTTGGAGCAGTAGAACAGTTAAAGCAGAGGGGATATAAGGAAATGCACAAGGGTGATTATTAAATACATTATGAAACTATTTATTGTTGTTCTATAAATTTTGATTGGAATGTATCATCTTTGCTGTTGTCTCTTATTTCAGCCTTGGGGCTTTGGTATGGAAGGGCAAATTGAGGTGGTGATGGGGACATGCAGAGGAACCGGGAAGTGGGATAGAATTCACTGGAACCGAAGTCTGATGAGACGGTCGCGGATCGCCCTTGCAGAATCGCGAATTGACTGGCTGCCTCCTCCTGGTGTTGCTGCTCCTCCTCATCTTTGTCCTCCTCCTAGTCTTGCTCCTCCTCCTCAGGTGGTACGGCTTTGTATGGTGGCAATGGCTGTGCCCTCATGATGGCCAGGTTGTGCAGTATGGAGCAGACGAGAGCAAATGGGGACACCCGCTCGGGAGTACTAGAGGACTCCTCCTGAGCAGTTAAGGCAGCGGAACCGTTGCTTCAGCACTCCGATGGTCTGCTGAATGATGTTTCTGGTGGCGGAATGGCTCTCATTGTATGAGAGCTGGGCAGGAGTGTTGGGGTTGCAGAGCGGAGTCATGAACCAGGGGAGAGCGGAGAACCCCTTGTCCCCGAGCAGCCAGCTGTGAGAGCTTCATGTGGTGACTGGAAGAGATTTGGCACACTGGTCTGGCACAGGATGAAGGCATTGTAGCTGCTGCCAGGATAGCGGGCACTGACGGTGAGGATTCTGCATGTGTGATCACACACCAGCTGCACATTCAGTTACGGAAGACCTCAGGATTGTGATGCGGTGCCCGCAAAGCGACGTGGGTGCAGTCAATGGCATCCTGCACCATGGGGAAGCCCGCAATCCTGACAAAGCCACATGCAAGCTCGTGCTGTTTCTATCTGGTCATAGGGAAGTTAATGTATTCCCTTCTCCTTCTGTAGAGCATCTGTGACCTTGCAGATGGAGCGATGGAAGGCAAACTGGGAGATGTTGGAGATGTCTCCTGTTGCACCCTGGAAGGATCCATTTGCCTAGACCTTGACTGCCACTGAGAGAGCCATTTTCACCCTGGTCTGAGGCTCGAGATCAGGTAGCAGCAGATGGCAGAGCTCTATGACCACATCCTTGCTGAAGCGCAGCCTTCGAACACACTATTCCTCAGTGAAAATCATGTACGAGAATTGCTGCCGGAATATCCTGGGAGGCTAAGATCTCCTGTTGCCAGCCCTGTTGGGCCTTCTCTCTCTGGTCACATATTGCCGCCTATCTCCCTGTCTAGCAACCTGCCTTTCTCCCTGCATTTGTCTCCGCCTAAGCAGCCTCTGATGACGTCGGAGCAGGAGGTCGAGTGCCAACACAGCCCCCATGAAACGATATAAATGTTGTGGTATCAAATTTGCCCTTAATGCAACAAGAGAATAGTTAGGAGGCAGAGCAATCCTTGAAGTGGAAATCGCTGCAATCTGTCTACCAGGCACTCTGCTATTCTCTGCTATTTCCTTATTCTCCATTATAATTTTTCCTGTCTCAGCCTGTTAAGGACCCACATTTACTTTCGCTAATCTTTTCCTTTTTACATACCTATAGAAGCTTTTACAGTCTGCTTTTATGTCTCTCGCTAGTTTACTCACATATTCCTATTTTCCCTTTCTTAATCAATTCTTGGTCTTCCTTTACTGAATTCTAAAATCCTCCCAATCCTCAGGTTTACTGTTTGGCAACATTATAAGCCACTTCCTTAGAGCACCCGAGACCAGTGGCGAGAGTGGGAAACTTAAAATGGAGTGCCCGAGACCAGCGCCCAGAGCGGGAGCAGAGCGAACGGACCTGTGAGGAAAAAAAATCTAAGTATGACATCACAGGAAAGTAGGTCAGCGATTGGTTGGTGACTATTTCTCTTTTTTTCCTAAACTTGAATTAAGAGCCGTTATTACAGATTAAAAACTATACATAGTCAATTGATATTTCAAAACTTGAAAATCTAATTAGTTAAATAAAATACAATATAGATGGCAGGGCAGGCGATGTGTTACAGCTGTAGCATGTGGAAGCTAATTGACACCAGCTCCCACATGCACCACTGCGACCACATCAGCAGTAAGTGTTGGCAGCTCGAGGAACTTCGGCTCAGAGTTGATGAGCTGGAGGCAGAGCTTCGGACTTGGCAATACATCAGGGAGGGGGAGAGTTACCTAGACACTTTGTTCCAGGAGACAGTCACACCCCTTCGGTTAAATACTTCAAACTTGGTCCGTGGTTTGGGATAAGAGAGTGTGACTACAAGTGAGGCAGGTATGGGGATCCAGAAGGTAGCATTGGTGGAACCTCAGCGTTTGCAACTTGTCCAACAGGTACGAGGTTCTTGCTCCCTGTGTGGACGAGAGCAGGGACTGCAGGGAGGATGAACGAACTGACCACAGCACCATGGTACAGGGGGCCATTCAAGTTGGGGGAGTAAAAACAAATGTAGTAGTGGTAGGGGACAGTATAGTTAGGGGGATAGATATTGTTCTCTGCAGCTGAGAGCGTGAGTCCTGAAGGCTGAGTTGTCCTCTGCTCTGGACAGAAACTTGGAGTGGGAAGAGAAAGATCCAGTTGTCGTGGTCCACGTCGGTATCAACGACATAGGTAGGACAAAGAAAGAGGTTCTGCTGAGGGAGTATGAGCAACTAGGGGCTAAATTAAAAAGCAGAAGCACAAAGGTAATAATCTCTGGAATTGGGTCAATATCAGAGAGATGAATGCATGGCTCAAAGATTGGTGTGGGAGAAATGGGTTTTGATTCATGGGGCACTGGCACCAGTACTGGGATAAGAGGGAGCTGTTCCGTTGGGACGGGCTTCACTTGAACCATGTTGAGACCAGTGTCCTGGCAAATTGAATAACTAGAGCTGTAGCAAGGGCTTTCAACTAAATACTGGGAGGAGGGTTCAGGTGAGGGGAAATTTAAAAAGTCAAAGAGAAAGGAGAAGGCAACAGTGCAGGGTAGGGATAGAGATAATGAGAACCAGAGTGTGACAGGAAGGGACTGAGTGTACAAACATAAGAATGCACCAGAAAGTAGTCATAGAGTAGGGGAAAAATGGTAAAAAGACAAATTTAAAAGCCCTTTTATCTGAATGCATACAGCATTCGTAACAAGACAGATGAGTTGATGGCACAAATAGAAATAAATGGGTATGATCTGATAGCCATTACAGAGACGTGGTTGCAAAGTGACCAAGGCTGGGAACTGAATATTCAGATGTATTTGCCATTTCGGAAGGATAGGCAGAAAGGAAAAGGAGGTGGGGTAGCTCTGTTAATAAAGGATGAGATCAGTGCAGTAGTGAGAAATGATCTTGGCTCGGAAGATCAAGATGTAGAATCAGTTTGGGTGGAGATAAGAAATAATAAGGGAAAGAATTCACTGATAGACCTGTAGTGACACTGTAGGACAGAGTATAAATCAAGAAATAATGGGGGCTTGTAAGAAAGGTACTGGAATAATCATGGGCGATTTTAATCTTCATAAAGATTGGACAAATCAAATTGGCAAAGGAAGCCTTGAGGACGAGTTTATAGAGTATATTCGGGGTGGTTTCTTAGAACAATACATCGTGGAACCAACCAGGGACCAGGCTATTTTAGATCTGGTAATGTGTACTGAGATAGGATTAATTAATGATCTCATAGTAAAGGATCCTCGAGGGAAGAGTGATCATAGCATGTTAGAATTTCAAATTCAATATGAGGGTGAGAAATGTGGGTATCAAACTAGTGTCCTTAATTTAAATAAAGGCAATTACAAAGGTATAAAGACAGAGTTGGCTAAAGTGGACTGCGGAAATAGATTAAAGGGTAAGATGGTAGATAATTAGTGGCAGACATTTAAGGAGATATTTCATAACTCACAGTAAAGATATATCTTGTATACATTCCATGAATTCGTCCTCCATACTAACTGTTAATAATTGCAATGACATCAGATGGTATGGGGATATTTTTAAATGCATGTTTTCTAAAATAAAGACAATGGGGCCGAAATTGCCATCCACGGGGCGTACTTACCGAATTTTTAATTTTTTTCTTCGCCCCAATCAATGGGACGGAAATTTGAGCGATATTGAGGTCTTTGTTCTTTTTTTGATGTCGGTGCGGGAGTGCCATTGTCGGGTCGGCCGCCACACCGACTCATCAGCGCTGCACTGATGACGTCAGCACGATGCGGATGTGCCGCGCTGACGGGTCACAACATCTCTCCCCTTCAGTTAAGTGGGAGGGCCGCTGCGAACTGCATTTATTTCAGTTATGTCCACTGGGCCACCAGGGCGGGTTTTGGCCGGGCCACCTGTTGGCAGCCCGGCCGAACCCATGGCCACCATTGTCGGGCCGACCTCGGAGTCGGCCGACAATTAAAATTAAATGGTGGCCGCGGCAATTCGCCCTCCTCTTCAAGGGTAGACGCGTTGCCCAGCCACAAGAAGCTTTCCGCCGGGGAAAGCTGTCGGGGGCACTGACCGGTGGCCGATCCGCTCCCGCGGTGCAATTTCCCACTCGGGGCGGAAAGGAGGTCGCCACCGGTCGGTAAGGGATCGGTGCGTACCTGACCGGGTGGGAAATGCGGCCAGGGCTGTCTCGTACACTGCTTCAAAAATAAAGGGGCCGCGCTGGCCGAGCGGTGATTGCTTTTCGCACCATTGCTGCCTCGAAGATAACAGCTCTTTAAAAAAAGGGGCAATTTTGGCCCCAATCTCTTTTACAAATAACAAATTTGCACGATTTTGAACCACACTTAGTGCTGAAAACTATAAATCTTGAATGTACTTGTAAAAACAAATTTTTTTGAAGAAGTTAGCTCTATAAATTACATTCTCTATGGATGAGTTTGAGTAAAAAGAACACCACATCGTAAAAAGTATGGAATCTAAGTTTAAATTTCTACTCCCTATTTTGGCATGTTTTTTTCGTAACTGATGAAAATAAATAATGTTGCTGACTATGACTGAGTAGTTGAGCTCAATAATTTTATTCTACGAAGTGCAATTAAAATATTGCAATTATACTACCTGCACTTCTGAAATGTCAGATTCTGATGTGGGATAATTTATCAATTTAAAGTTTTGTGTCTGGTGCACATTAAGGGCAGGACGTATCGTTGGTGCATGGACAAATCCACAAGGAAGGAAGCTTGCCAATTGACTTTTAGTGAATGGGAATTACGAACCACTATCGCTTCAAAAAAAATCTATTTACTACAAAGCAACCAAGATCCACCACAAAAGCAATCAAATTCCTGGGAAAGTGTGTCAGAGTCCTTTGAGCACCCATGTGATTTCCTATCCACTGTATATTTTTTTATTCACTCCTGCATTTATTGCCCATCCCTAATTGTCCTCGAGAAGGTGGTGGTGACCCGCCTTATTGAACCGTTGCAGTCTATGTGGTGAAGGTTAGGGAACTGCTGTAAGGGAGGGAGTTCCAGGACTTTGACCCAGTGACAATGAAGGAACAGCGATATATTTCCAAGTCAGGATGGTGTGTGACTTGGAGGGGAACTTGGAGGTTATGGTGTTCCCATGTGCCTGCTGCCCTTGTCCTTCTAGATGGTAGACGTCGCAGGTTTGGGAGGTGCTGTCAAAGAAGCCTTGGTGAGTTGCTGCAGTGCATCTTGTAGATAGTACACACTGCAGCTAAAGTGCGCCAGTGGTGAAAGGAATGGATGTTTAAGGTGGTGAATGGGGTACCAATCAAGCGGGTTGCTTTGTCCTAGATGGTGTCGAGCTTCTTGAGTGTTGTTGGAGCTGCACTCTTCTAGGCAAGTGGAGATTATTCCATCACAATCTTGACTTGTGCCTTGTAGATGGTGGAAAGGCTTTGGGAAGTCAGGAGCCAAGATACTCACTGCAGAATACCCAGCCTCTGACCTGCTCTTGTAGCCACGTTATATATATTGCTGGACCAGTTAAGGTTCTGGTCAATGGTGACCCTCAGGATGATGATGATAGGGGATTTGGAGATGATAATGCTGTTGAAAGTCAAGGAGCAGTGGTTAGACACTTTCTTGTTGGAGATAATCATTGCCTGGCACTTGTATGGCGCAAATGTTACTTGCCACTTATCAATCCAAGCCTGAATGCTGTCCAGTTCTTGCTGTATGTGGGCATGGACTGCTTCATTATCTGAGGAGTTGCGAATGGAAATGAACTCTGTGCAATCATCAGCGAACAGCCCCACTACTGTAAGAATCCTGAGAAATCTGCATTTCAGATTCCCACTAGCTAACATGGGCAAAATGAAATAAGCATTATTAGCTGTAAGTTTAAGTTTGTATTACATAACTGTTAGTCAATGCAAGCCAATTCTTGAATAATCATAATTTTAAAACTAACGTAAAATGCCTTGGGTAGACCCGGTTAAATTTTAAAATGGAAGAAAGAGCTTGCTTGACCAAATATAAAAAATGCCTCATTCGCAAAGTGACAGTGAGTCTGAGAGAAACGTTGAGAGAATTAATGGAATTCCAGAGATTGTGAGAAGAGGCAGGAACCGCAAGATTGTTATGAATTACATGTTAGTTGTTTTTTTTTTAATACTTGTTTCGATATCTTATAACAATTAACATCTTATAAACATCAGTAATAGATCTATAATCGTGTGTAAGGATTAAATGTAGAAGTTTGTAATTATCAACTGCATGCAAGTATAACCTGAATTATGTATAACATGTAACCCTTTTTCTCATGCTTATAAGTCTGTGAGTAAGCTGTAACCATTAAACCTGGGGTGAGAAAGAGATTGCCATGGTCGAATAGACTGCAATTAGTCTGGAAACCAAGGTTAGCTATAGTTACCATTGTGCTGGAACATTATAACATTCACAATGAATTATAAAAACAAAGGCCTACAACAAGGTCCATGCCTCAACCTGTGGAGACATGTTCCTTTTGTATTGCCATAACTACCCCAGATATGAATCTTGATGATCAAAAATAAATGATGCACGAGTGTCATCAGACCAAAAACCTGCATAAGCCAGGGTGCTACGAACATGGCATCTTTATGATTGGATTTTGGGTTTGGGTGTCAGCCAGTGATTGGTTCAGGAGGACTCCATGAGGCCAAAATTGCCCACCACCGGATACATGACGCATTTACCCTGGTTCAGTTGTTTTTACCGGCTTGGCGGATGTGGTGGCTTCGAGCGAAATTGCGTTCTGTGGCTTTTTTCTTCAGCGGACCGCAAGTCAGTCATAATGGGGATGGATATGCGGCGGTGAGTGAAAGTTCGCACACTAGATGTGGACTTCCCAGGCTTTGAGGATTTGGAGTCTCCTGGCCCCAATGGCGTACAACAACGCAGTGCCGGGGTGGAATCCCGCAGGCCAGCTCTCCGGAGGGTGAGTCGGCAAAGTCGGTCTGCTAACAGACAGGCAGACCTTGAAGTGGACCTGGTGGGAATGTCCAGGGAAAGCGCAGTTATGAACTGTGACCTTATTGATGCATTGGGACAGATCCCAGCGAACATAGACAAGCTCACTGTGACTGTTGCAGAGGCATCATCGCAGATTGTCATTGCGAGTCGTGAGTTCAGCGAGGCCATCATTGCCCATACGCAGAAGCGACAGTAGAGTTCCAGAGTGTGTGGCGCGTGCCATTGGTCACGCCGCAAACTCAGGCGCATCACAAGCACAAGCGTTGCTTGAGCTTGAGCAGGTGAGGCAGTCCATGTCTGCTTCCATACTCTCTGCATTCCCCACTGTCTCACGGGGAAGTGACGGTGCCAAAGCAGGCCAGCAAGTTGTTCCTCGACATCGTGTTCCATTTGCTAAGGACAAGCCCCGTCAGAGAGTGAGTGGCTCCAGGGAAATGGGAGATGGTTTCATTCCTTAGGATGACAGCATTTCGGATCCCACCACTCACTCGCCAACCATACACCATAGACAGTTGACACCCCATCCACCTATGACTGGGAACGCCGAGGAAGAGGCGCCCCAGTTGAAAGTCGGGTCTTCCAGGCCAGGAGCTGATCCAGTGCGTCTTCTAGACTCTGTCTCCATTTTCTGGCCCCCCAACACAGCAGCCCTCTAGCAGCCTTGCTGTACGCCCTGAGGTCTCATTGGAGGAGCAGCAGCAGACATAGGAGGGTGTTGATGGAGGGGGGGTGGGAGGAAAGTCTGGCCAAGACCCAATAATGGCTGGCAACAAATCAGTGTGCCTTTAAATTTTGTGCACTGCAGGAAGCAGTCTTTTAAAAAAAACTTTAGATGTTGTTGTTTGCTGGGATCAGTTGTGTCCAAAACTGTTTAAGCATTGTGCAGGGTTGCGTGTGTGCGCGTGATTGAGAGTGTTCAATGTTGTTATAAATTGTTCTTTGATCTTTGACATTGCTGTCTTGTGTCTCATTTGCACAATCAGTTGTAGAATAGCCAGTATGGTGGCATAGAGTGGCGAGGCAATGCTCAAACCTCCTGTTCCCCGCTCAAGCAAACTGGTCAATGATGAACTGACGACGTCTCTTGCAGCGGCCACATCTTCACGCTGCCTCCCCTGTGGTTGTGGTATGGGTTCCTCGCCAGACTCTTTTTCCTAGTCCTCCTCCTCCTGAAGTGGTCCTGCAATCCCCATTGGCAATGCCTGTCCCCACATAATGGCTAAGTTGTGTAACATGCAGCATATGACAGTGAACTCAGAGACCTGCTGAGGGGAATATTGAAGGCTACCTCCAGAGTGGTCCAGGCATTGGAAGCGCTGCTTCAGCACGCCAATTATCTGTTCAATGACGTTGCGGGTGGCTGCATGGCTGTCATTATAGCACTGCTCAGTTTCTGTGGCATGGTTCCAGAGAGGGGTCATGAGCCAGGTGGCCAGGCCGTATCCCTTGTCCCCGATCAGCCTTGTCTTTGTCGCTGAAACATGTGTGAGACAGTGCTCTGAGTGTGGCTGTAGACCAGCTGAACGTTTAGGGAGTGGTATCCCTTTCTGTTTCGGAAGACCTCTGTATTCTGTGTTGGTGCTCGCAGGGTGACGTGTGGACAGTCAATGGCACCCTGAACCTTGGGGAAGCCTGCAATCGTCCAAACCCAACAGCCCTCTCATTCTGGCTGTTCCTGCTCATTGGGAACCTTATGAAGTTCATTCTGCATGCTTACAGTGCCCTTGTCACCTGGCGAATGCAGCAATGTGTAGCGTGCTGCAAGATGCAGCATATGTCCCCTGCTGCTGCCTGGAAGTAGCTGAAGGTATAGAAAGCCATCACCACAATAACCTTCACTTCAACGGGCAGCACTGTCCTGTTGGCGCTGGTAGGCTGTAGGTCTGCAGGTCTGCATGTAGGAGCTGGCATATCTCTGTCAGCACTTCTTTTCTGAAGCGCAGCCTTCGAACGCACTGCATATCAGAAATGTGGAGGTATGAGCAATGTTCCCTGTAAACCCGTGAGGAGTAAGGCCTTCTCTGCAAACGTCTGCGACTTCTTCGATTTGTTGCAAACCATGGCCAATAAGCCTTCCTCCAGCTTGAAGCCGGCTGCCAATAGCAACCAGCATGAATTTGTGCCAAACTTGCATTGTCCCCATTGAAATCTCTTACTGACCTTGAAAGCAGAGGGTTAACTCACATAAAAGTGCGCTTTAAAATGTACACTCACGCAGCGTTCTGTGCGCAACCGTGGCAGTCACTGACAACTACGATATAAGATTCTCCAGCCTCCCTTTAAATATGGCGCCAATTGCGCCTGCTGCACCCTGGGACCCCCTGGTTTTTTTTGGTTGGGTGTTGGGACGGCCGCAAAATCAGGTGTTATGCCCGAAAGTTCCACCCGGGGTCGCTAACGGAGCCTTGCACGACGATTGACGTCATCCCGACGGTCAAAACGGAGGGCGGGACGGTAAGATTGTGCGCTGTCGCAAAACAAGTGCCGAAACTTGCGGCTGGGTGCTAAATCCTGAACGCCTCATTTGACGCCCAGAAACACTATTTACCGCCCCGCCGAGGCACAAACGGGGTGCAAATTAGCGGAAAATCCAGCCCTAAGGGTATAAGAAGGGGGCTTTAACAGCCACAAATGCTAGACAATTTCAGGGGTAGAAGATTTCAGGGGTAGAAGATTTCAGGGGTAGAAGATTTCAGGGGTAGAAGATTTCAGGGGTAGAAGATTACAGAGTGAATCAAAGAGATACCCAGGAGACGGAGAGAGAAGGAAGAAACACAGGGCACAGGCTGCTCACAGTTACGGCTTCTACCCAGAGGATAATGGGGTAATACAAGTCTCAATTATTCTTTGTAAACTGCTGTTCGAATACTGTAAAGTATTAAGTCTTGCTTGTGCTGAATAAAGTTAAATCATTGTCACCAATCCTGGTCAACCTCAAATTATTTGGAACCACAGGGTCCCACTGGAATCTTACACTTCTGACCTTGTGATGGAGGGAAGGTCATTGATGAAGCAGCTGAAGATGGTTGGGCCGAGGACACAGCCCTGAGGATCTCCTGCAGCGACGTCCTGGGACTGAGATGATTGACCTCCAACAACCACAACAATCTTCCTTTGTGGTAGCATAATGAAACATTCTGCAGCCTGCACTCCTGTCCTCCACGCCAGCAGTGGAACACTTACAATTACTCAACATTTCAATTAAATTTACTTTGTTTTAGGAAAATGTAATAACATTTAAGAAGTGCTAGTTGAACCATCGTTGCAATGGAGCATCTGTTTCTAGCAAATTCTTGGGAGTCGATACATTGATTTTCTCCTGTACCAACTTTTCCCCCTCTTTCCTGGTGGCATTCCATTCTTGCTCGGGAATGATTCCATGAGTGCCGGTTGCTCTGATACCTTGCCCAAGTGACCATTATTTGTGCTTGCAAGTCAAAAGTGAGTGTCAAGAGGTATTCAGCTACAAGAGTTCTCATTTCACATGTGAAATCCCAGCAAGGTTTATTGCACAGCATTTGGAAGCAAGAATCCTGACTTACTTTTGACTCCTAACCCAGGTGCAGAAGCCAATTGGAGTTCCCCTACTGCTGCTTTGGCTGTCAGTTAACCTAGCATAGACTAGGGATCAAACCTGAGACTTTCCTGTCGTGTACAGCTCAGCTATTCACTCAATAAACTTGTTGTCATTGGAAAAACCTTTAGATTTACAGCTGAGCAAAGTGACCGAGTTCCCATGAATAAGTGTCTTCAGTAATTGATTTGAATAGCACTCCTTGATTTGGATGTCATATAAACATCAATCATCTAGAATAGTCACAATCTCACAGGAACATTCTACCAAATGTGAAAATGTCAAAACACTTACCCGTCCCCTTTCTGTCAGTGTTGTTAGCATGACAATTAAAGATGAACCTTGCTCCCAGACTGTTTGCCAAAAATGTGGACAGGTATGTGGGAGTGGACCTTGAGATGCTATGTACTTATTTAGGATAGTGGTACAGCAGATTTCCATCTGTTGAAGAAACAAAAGTAAAGCATTACAGTGATGTAGTTTATGTTAATACAGTTATCAGAATACATTAATCTCAATATTTTCCAATCTAATAGTTCACACATTAAACTTGGCATTTTTATCCTTTTTAAAGCTAAAACTGAAAATAGAGGAAATTATTTTTTTCCCAAAAACTGTACCCTTCCATTTTTTATGCCTTGCCAGAGACTGTGCCTTCAGCATTAAGTGCTAAAGGTGGAATAAAGATAGTGGAGACTGCTACAAGGTTCTCTTATTTCCTGAGAGCACCTCAGGTATATTACCGCTGCTTCCTGGGGACTACAGCCAGCCACCTTACCTGTTATGTATGTAACCCTTGGCAACCTGTATCATACCACCACCAGAGGGCCTACCTGTTGGGAGTCCCAAAGGATCCCAGCATCCCTTGGGAGCACAGTACATAAGCAGGCCTCCCATGCTGTACCAACACTCTGGAGTTTAAATAAAGGAGCTTAGGGCACATTTACACATTGTATACAGTACTCAGTTGCATCACTTAATTATGAGCGTAACAATTGGCGACGAGATAACGAACAACCAGGCGAAAATGCAGAGAACTGTTGGTTTCCTGGAGAAATTCTCAGAAGGGAACAATTGACAATTGGGAGGCCTTCGTGGAGCAACTCGACTAATGCTTCATGGCCAACGAGTTGGAAGGGGACGAGAGCACTGCCAAACAAAGGGCGATCCTCCTTACCGTCTGTGGGGCAACAACCTATGCCCTCATGAAGAATCTTCTAGCTCCGGTGAAACCAACAACCAAATCCAATGAAGAACTGTGTATGCTGGTCCGGGAGCACCTAAATCCGAAGGAAAGCATTTTGATGGCAAGGTATCGGTTCTACACGTGTCAACGGTCTGAAGGCCAGGAAGTGCTGAGCTACATCGCCGCACTAAGGCGCCTTGCATGACATTGCGAATTCGATAGATACCTTGAGCAAATGCTGAGAGACTTTTTTGTGCTTGACATTGGCCATGAGGTTATCCTTCGCAAACTATTGACTGTTGAAACACCGAATCTGAGCAAAGCCATAACGATAGCCCAGGCATTTATATCCACCAGCGATAACACCAAACAAATTTTGTAGAATAAAGAGGTTTCGGCTAGTACTGTACACAAAGTGACGTCGTTTTCAGGCAGGAACACATATGGCAGAACGTACACGCCAGGAGCTGCACGATCTCAGATGACCCAGAGGGGGCCATCAATCGTTAATGTGAGGCAGTTAACACCTTGTTGGCGCTGCGGAGGTGATCATCGAGCCCATCAATGTCGCTTCAAACTCTGTGTGCAAAGGTTGTGGAATAATGGGACATCTCCAGCGAATGTGCAGATGAGCTGCAAACCCTGAAAACCACCACGTTGCAGAGGAAGATCGATCCATGGTGGATCAGGCTGAACTAGAGACTCGAACCGAGGAGGCAGAAGTGTACAGGGTACACACCTTCACCACGAAATGTCCACCGATCATGTTAAAAGTTGAACTGAACAGAATTCCAGTATCCATGGAATTAGACACGGGTGCGAGCCATTCTATCATGAGCAAAAAGGCCTTCGAGAGGCTGAGGCACAACAAGGGACCGCTAAGTTTGTGGTCATGGCCCTCCAAACTGTGGTCTACGATCCACGTTGACTTTGCGGGCCCATTTCTAGGCAAAATGTTTTTGGTTGTTGTGGATGCTTATTCAAAATGGATTGAATATGTAATAATATCTGTAAGCACGTCCACTGCCGCCATCGAAAGCCTACGAGCCATGTTTGCTACGCACGGCCTGCCTGATGTCCTTGTCAGCGACAATGGGCCGTGTTTTACCAGTGCTGAATTCAAGGAATTCATGACCTGCAAAGGATCAAGCACGTCACATCTGCCCCGTTCAAGCCCGCATCCAACGGCCAGGCAGAAAGGGGCAGTCCAAACCACCAAACAAAGCTTGAAATGTGTGTCGGAGGGTTCCCTGCAGACCCGCCTGTCCCGCGACCTGCTCAGCTACCACACCAGACCCCACTCATTCACCGGGGCTCCCCCAGCCGAGCTGCTCATGAAAAGGGCACTCAAAACAAGGCTCTCTCTTGTCCACTCTGATCTCCATGATCACGTCGAGGGCAGGTAGCATCAACAAAGCATGTACCAAACTTGTCACGCGATATTGAAGTCAATGACCCTGTATTTGTATTCAACTATGGACATGGTCCCAACTGGCTTGTTGGCACTGTCATAGCCAAAGAAGGGAGTAGGGTGTTTCAGGTCAAACTGGTCAATGGACTAACGTGCAGAAAGCATTTGGACCAAACCAAATTGCGATTCACAAACAGCCAATAACCACCCGAAGAGGACACCACCAACTTCGACCCTCCAACACACACACACAAGTGGCAACCGACATCACTGTTGACCACGAAGCTGAACTCACCATCCCCAGTAGCCCGGCAAAGCCAGCTGCCAAGCAGCCCAGTGAAGAACCAACCAACTCACCCACACCTGCATTTGTACCAAGATGATCGACAAGGGAGCAAAAAGCCCCAGATCCTCTCACCCTGTAAAATATACGATTGACTTTTGGGAGGGAGTGATGTTATGTATGTAACCCTTGGCAACCTATATCATACCACCAGCAGAGGGCCTACCTGTTGGAGTTCCAAGGGATCCCAGCATCCCTTGGGAGCACTGTATATAAGCAGGCCTCCCATGCTGTACCAACACTCTGGAGTTTAAATAAAGGAGCTAAGGTCACACTTACTCATTGTATACAGTACTCAGTTGCATCACTTTATCATGAGCGTAACATTACCCATGGCAGCCCCGAGAAGCTACTGTACCACAGATTGGAGGGAAAGCCATCAAGGACCCATGGCCAGCAGCCTTGTGGGATAGGGATGTCCGGGCTGAATAGTGAATTGACAGTATGCCTAACTATCTGCATTTTCTGTCATTTTATTCTATGATGAATTCAATGCCCGCCCCCCGGGAGTATGTTGTAGGGCGAATAAGTGAACTAATGTTATTGCCTTGTTTGTGCTTAATTAATTACATCCTGGGCTTCAAATGTTATGTGCCTTTTAAGGTTGAATAAACTGTTGTCTCGAGGCTCTTGTATAATGGGAGATCATTCTTCAATCCTGGGCTTAAAGTGGGGAACAATTAAAAATAATTTATTAACAATTTGGTCCAATAAGACATTTGAGCACATGAAAAGTGTTAAACACTTGAGTGAAGGGTATGTGCTCAACAAAGTCAATGTTGAACTGCAACTAATGCCAAGGTGATAGGACACGAGCTGTGTTAGATGCTACATTCTCCAGCTCAGGCAAACCACTTAGGGAAATTAGAGGGAAGAGGGTTAGGAAGAAAAATAAATCTTAATTATGGCATCCTCATACATTTCCTTTCATTACCCAATCTAGAGCAGTATTAGGACATTGATTTTTTCCTCTTGGTATCAGTACGATACTTGCTGTAGATAACATCTGAATTAAGTGGGAAAATGATTCACAACATCGGTGGAGGAACAAAGGGAAAGAAAACCGAGGTGCTATACAGAGACCTGTATGCCTACTAAGTGAATGAAGTTACAAGATAACAGTGGTTATAAAATACCATTTCAGAATTATTAATTGTCTGTTGCTAAAGCATAGATGAGAAATAACAGAGTGATTAAATTAATTGAAGGTTATTATAGATGTTACCTAAATTATGATGCCCAGAATGATATATAGACAAGGAAACACCATCAATTACTTAGTTCAGGCCTCAATAAAATACATTTAATCTAAGTACACATAATGCATTTATATTCAAAATCATTTCCCAAAATATACCTTCAAAAACAAATTACTTGTTGGTCACATACCCATGTAACATTAAGGATAATTGGCATGAGAAATCTTGACATATTTTCAACCCTATTGGAAATGATTAGACTTTAGCATTAATTTGCTGTTGTGATTAGAATGGTAAACTGTACCTTACCCCAGAACAGACTTTGATCCTTTTTCTTACAGGTACACCCAAAAGATAATTTTGGAGACTATAATTTCAGATGCATTCATTCATACAGTTATATCCATATCTTTACTTACCTATTCCTATTTATAATTCAGGCAACATCATAAAAAGGAGGATTCTTTTTATTCCAAAGACTCCATCAATTTCTTAAATTGGCCACTAGGGTTATACAAGAAAAAAATCCTCTGATTTTCTCTCAGGAAAAGGATCTACCTGTTGTGGTGCACTTAAAAATTCACTCAAGAGAAGTAAAGGATTTTAACTGAACTCTACATTCTGCGCTTCTGCTGTCAGAGCTTCAATACAACGTGTCACCAAGCCAGCTAAATTAAATTATCTTTATATAAGGAATGATATGTCAGTTTGACTGCATACTGGCAAGCAGGTCATGAGTTAGTCCCTCACTGCTAGTTGATGTACTAGACGATTAGATTAATGTACACTCAAACGCATAATGATTTGACCTGTATTTAAATCTGGGAATGTTCCAGAATCAACTTTGCCAATCTGTATTCCAGATGGATGATAGGATAGGGAACAGTCCATTTGACCTACCACGGCTCTCAAAGAAAGCTCATCCAGCATAGACCAAGCCTGGGGCGCTCCTGGGATGTACAACTCAAACCACTAAATGATACACTAACTCTCACAGCTATCGGCGCATTTTCCTCAATCACATCAAGAATTTTAATACTTACATTTACATAATTGGCATTAATGTAATCTTCTGATCCATCCAATACAACTCTTGTACCATCATCTGTACAAAAAGGGGCAAACAACATGTTGTTCTCAAACCTTTTTCTTTGACATTTCATGACAATCAAGAAAATTCAGATTTAGGGTTGAGTGGTTGGTTTTTAGTCCACCGAAAAATAAAGGGCTCAATTTTGCCCAAGCCCGTTTTCTGGCGTATTGCCAGCGTTACGCCCGTTTTTCTAGGCCAGAAATATTTTGCCAAAGTTTCCCCGATGTATAATCGTAATTTGGCACTGCGCAGCGTGTCCAATCGCCTTGGAGGTGGAGCCTACTGTCTGCCCTGAAAAAATGATGCTGCATCTTCTGCGCATGTGCAACAAAAAAAGTAGCGTTTTTGACATTATTTCAATGGACATGCATGCCCAGTACAGCTCTCGGTTGGCAATCGGCCATTTTTAAAGAGCCAATTGTGTGTGTAAAAAGGAGTGCTGTGTGAGAGCAATGGGAAAATCGGATCTGCAGCAATACATGATGCAACACGGTGCAAGGACCAAGAATTTCTTACGAGTGGAGGCACTCGTTACTGTGAATGAGACCAGATGGCAGGAGCTGGACACTAGCAGAGGTCAAATAAAAGTTCCACCTAAAGAAATGAAGAAACGCTGGAACCACGTTGCAGAAGATTACTGCGCAATGGTGACCACCACGAGATTTGGAGGCCAGTGCACAAAGAAGTGGCAGGACCTTAGGTCAAGTAGTTACTGTAAGTAATATTGTCATTTATTCAATGGAATTGCAATTGTAAATGTAAAACCTGTATATGTCCCACCCAGCAGAAAGACACCCTCTCTAAAGAGTTGAATTTTCATCTTTGCAGAGGAAGGTGGCACATAATAAAAGGGAAAGAACTCCACTAGGAGGAGGCCCAGCAAATCTGCAGCCACTGATACCCTTGGAAGAGAGAGTCGCTGCTTTGATGGATCCTGCCTGGAGAAAAGCAACCACCTCTGCACAAGCCTGGCCCACACTTGAGGGAGAGGGTAAGTCCTGAAAATTCCACAGTCTGCCTTTCCTAAATGTTAAGTATTGCGTGGGCTAGCCATGCTTCGGTTCATGTGGATGTCTCCATCAGCTACGTTTCGGTTGATGCAATGTGCTATCATTATATTTTGCAGAACTTGAGGCCAACCCTGATGATGCAGAAGATTCAGACGAGGATGAGCCTGAAGAGGAGAACATCTTACAGTCCCACCCTCCAGACCATGGGGTTGAGGGGGGAGGGGATGGAGATGGATGAAGCCCCCCTGTTTTACTGACTCTGGAGGAGGTGCGGCTGCCGCCCATTGAGGTGCCAGCCCCTTCCATGACGAATGGTTTGAGTGTTGGTGGGACATTCCATGGTTTCTTACCATCTGAGGCCACGGGTCCCAGTGGTGTGGTGCAGCAAGGCACACCCAGGGCCACACCTTCCAAGGCCACGGGTCCCAGTGGTGGGGTGCAGCGAGGCACACCCAGGGCCCCACCTTCCAAGGCCGCGGGTCCCAGTGGTGGAGTGGTGAGGAGGGGGAAGGAGAGCTCAGCAGTGCTCTCCTGAGGTGCAGGATCCAACAGATGTAATTCAGATGATGGCAATGAGTGCTGAGAACATTTACCTTACGCAATCACTCCTGGACACCATCAGTGGGGGTGGGTGATGAGTTGGCGGGACTGTCGGGAGAAGTAACAGCAATCTCACGAGGGGCCCAAGTTTCAGATGTCCTCCCAGAACGGCGCACTCTGAGAGGCCCGCCTATTTTTTCGAATAAAAAAAGCGCCTCAAACTTACCTTGCGATTCTCCGAGTCCAGCAGGCCTGTTTCACAGTCAATGCAACGCAACACAAGCAGCTGGGGGCGGAGCTACAGCCCTGCGCCAAAAAGAGTGCCGGCAGCTGCGCGCATGTGCAGTAGCTCCTGGCCCTCCCAGTGCGTCCTGTCTCCGGGCGACCTATCCCTGGCCGAAGGGATGTCGCCCCTATCCTAGGCCGAGTGGCCTGTCTGCCTCACTGTCCCTCGCCTCATCGCCACTGCCCTTATCTCCTCGGCAGCGGGGCCCGCTCGACCAGCAGCTCTTCGGCGGCGGACCCCACCCGAGCAGCACCTCTTCGGTGGAGGGGACTGCCCAAGCATCTCTTTGGCGGCAGGGCCCGCCCAGGCACCTCTTCGGCGGCGGGGCCCACCCAAGCACCTCGTTGGAGGGCTCCCGGTGCTGCAGCAGCTGAGTAGAAACTTTACATTTTTTTATTTATTGATTGATTTTTTATTTTTTATTTGATTGATTTATTGGTTGATTTATTGATTTATTTATCATTTATTATTGATGATGGCTCTTTATTGGTAAAAGTAAAGTGTTTAATGTTTGGTAAAATCCCCTAACTTCCCTCTAACTTCCCCTCCCCCCTATCTCTCGTTACCTGCGCCTAATTTATAAAGTGTAGGCAAGGTTTTTTTGAGCGTAGAAAAATCGACACTTACACCGTTCTAAGTTGTTTGGAGTAACTTTTCACTGCCTAAACTTGCAAAACAGGTGTAAGTGGCTGGTAACGCCCCCTCTTGAAAAAAAAACTGTACTAAAACAAAACTATTCTAACGAACTAGAACTGGAGCAAACTAAATGCCGAGAATTGCGATTTCTAAGATACTCCATACTAAACTAGTTGCTCAAAAAAAATAGGAGCAACTCGAGCCGAAACTTGGGCTCGAGAAACGGGAACGATGTCCGGCACCATGAGTGAGGGAATATCTCAGTCAGCTGACCATGAGGGAGGGAATGTCATGGGTAGCTGATGCGCTGTCAGTGAACATCAGGGAGGGAATGTCAGAGATGGTGCAAACACTATCAGTGAACATGAGGGAGGGATTGTTGCAGGTAGTTGAGACACTTTTGTTCAACAGGAGGGAGAGAATGTTGCAGTCGAGACACTGTCAGGGCGCATGAGGGACATAGCATGTTGGAGTTAGCTGCTGCAATAAGGGAACACGCTCAGACCCTGAGCACATTGAAAGAATCAACTGCCACCCCCACTCCAATCCCCACATCAGCCTCTGAAGATCCCAAGCCGGGCCCTCTACATTGCCGCCTCACCCCCGCCCCCAACATGTGTGCACTACCCGAGATCTTAGAAAGAATAAGCTTGGTACCAGCCCCAGAAACACTGCGCCGTCTGCGGGCAGGGGTTGAGTCACCAGGACCAAGCACAGCGGGTGGTCTTAGAATAAGGTGGAGGAGAGATGGGTGCAGCCTTTCTTTGCTGTTGTTATTATTATTGTTACTGTTGTAACTGTTCTCAAATTAAAAGATTTTTGTAAGTTATGTAAAGTTACAAGTTTAAAAGTTAGTAAGTGATCTTCGAATTTGGAAGTGATCGTAACTGAAAACATTAAAGTTTGATACAAGAATAATTTTATTAAAGTTAAGTTAAATACAAGGAACTGTTTGTTAAACTTTTGAGTAAAATATTTTTTTGCATTAAATCTGAATCATTTCCATTATTTGTTCGATTATTAACACAACCTTTGAAGTAAACAAGAATCATTTCCATCATTTGTTCCGTTAACACAACACAACATTACGGAATAAGGCCAAACAGTAAACATGGTCCATATGGAATAGTTGTCGCTGAGCCTTCAGGCAACAAAGCGTTCACGGATGAGCTGCTGGCGCAAGGCTCGAGCAATCGTTAAAGGGGCACGACGGCCCGCCCTCCTCCACCATCGTGCTTCGGGTTCAGGTACTTGCATGGCTTCCTCGTCCTCTGCATCTTCCTCATCATCATCATCATCATCATCATCAGCCACTCTCACCTCAGGTGGGTCCTCTCCTAAAAGCTGCTGCTGCCTCATGATGGCCAAGTTATGCACCATGTAGCAAACAACAGTGAACTGACCGACAATCTCAGGAGAGTACAGCAAGTAGCCTCCGGAATGCATCGGAAACGCTGTTTCAAGATGCCAATAGTGCTCTCTATATATGTCGCAATGTGCGACATGCTGTATTCACGGTCAGCTTCCGTCCGGGTTACGTGTAGGGGTGCCATGAGCCAGGTGACGAGGCCATACCCTTTGTCTCCCAATAGCCAGCTCTGCCCTTCTGGCTGCTGTTGAAACATGGTAAATATAACACTGTCGCGTAGGATGAACGCATCATCGGTGCTCCCAGGGTATCTTGCATCGACTGACATGATGCGATGCATGCCGTCATACACGAGCTGTCCATTAATGGAGTGGAAGCCTTTTCTGTTCCTGTACATCTCGGAATCCTCCAAAGGTGCTCGCAAGGTGATGTGGGTACAATCAATGAAGCCCTGTACCTTTGGGAAGCCAGCAAACCTGGAGCAGCCCACAGCCCTGTCACATAGAAAATAGGTACAGGAGTAGGCCATTCGGCCCTTCGAGCCTGCACCACCACTCAATATCATCGCTGATCATGCAACTTCAGTACCCCATTCCTGCTTTCTCTCCATACACCTTGATCCCTTTAGCCGTAAGGGCCACAGCTAACTCCCTTTTGAATATATCTAATGAACTGGCCTCAATAACTTTCTGCGGTCGGGAATTCCACAAGTTAATAACTCTCTGTGAAGAAGTTTCTCCTCATCTCGGTCCTAAATGGCTTACCCCTTATCCTTAGACTGTGTCCCATGGTTCTGGACTTCACCAACATCGGGAACATTCTTCCTGCATCTAACCTGTCCAATCCTGTCAGAATTTTATATGTTTCTATGAGATCCCTTCTCATTCTTCTAAATTCCAATGAATATAAGCCTAGTCGATCCAGTCTTTCTTTATAAGTCAGTCCTGCCATCCCGGGAATCAGTCTGGTGAACCTTTGCTGCACTCCCTCAATAGCAAAAATGTCCTTCCTCAAATTAGGAGACCAAAACTGAACACAATATTCAAGGTGTGGCCTCACCAATGCCCTGTACAACTGCAGTAAGACCGCCCTGCTCCTATACTCAAATCCTCGGGCTATGAAGGCCAACATGCCATTTGCCTTTTTCACCACCTGCTGTACCTGCATGACAACTTTCAATGACTGATGTACCTCCCCTTTTCTTAATCTGTCACCATTCAGATAATATTCTGCCTTCCTGTTTTTGCCATCAAAGTGGATAACCTCACATTTATCTACATTATACTGCATCTGCCATGCATTTGCCCACTCACCTAACCTGTCCAAGTCACCCTGCAGCCTCTTAGCATCCTCCTCACAGCTCACACTGCCACCCAGCTTAGTGTCATCTGCAAACTTGGAGATATTACATTCAATTCCTTTGTCTAAATCATTAATGTATATTGTAAATAGCTGGGGTTCCAGCACTGAACCTTGCGGTACCCCATCAGTCACTGCCTGCCATTCTGAAAATGACCCGTTTATTCCTACTCTTTGCTTCCTGTATGCCAACCAGTTCTCTATCCACATCAATACATTACCCCCAATACCATGTGCTTTAATTTTGCACACTAATCTCTTGTGTGGAATCTTGTCAAAAACCTTTTGAAAGTCCAAATACACCACATCCACTGGTTTTCCCTTGTCCACTCTACTGGTTACAGCCTCAAAAAATTCTAGAAGATTTGTCAAGCATGATTTCCCTTTCATAAATCCATGCCGACTTGGACTGCTCCTGTCACTGCTTTCCAAATGCGCTGCTATTACATCTTTAATAATTGATTCCAACATTTCCCGCACTACCTCTCTCCCTCCTTTTTTAAAAAGTGGGGTTACATTAGCCAACCTCCAATCCATAGGAACTGATCCAGAGTCTATAGAATGTTGGAAAATGACCACCAATGCATCCACTATTTCGAAGGCCACTTCCTTAGGTACTCAGGGATACTATCTGGCCCTGGGGACTTATCAGACTTCAATCCCATCAATCTTCTTAACACAATTTCCTGACTAATAAGGATTTCCTTCAGTTCCTCCTTCTCGCTAGACCCTCGGTCCCCTAGTATTTCCGCATTGCTTGGGTGGTCATGGGGAACTTTATGCCGCCATTCCTCCGTGCATATACGGCAGCTGTCACCTGCCGAATGCAAACATGTATTGCACGTTGAGAGATGGCACACACATCCCCAGTTGTAGTTTGAAACAATCCGGAGGCATAGAATAAAAGTGCAGCTCCAATCTTCACTTCTACTGACAAAGCAGTCCTCCTAAATTGCAGGTCTGCTTTCACCAACTCACAGATCTCAGTTACAACTTCTTTGCGGAAACGCAGCCTTCTGACACAGTCTGCATCATTCAGGTGCAGGTACGAACGCCTGTCTCGATATACCCGAGGTGGGTAAGGCCTCCTGCCCAGCAACCTACGGGCTCTGATGTCCCTCGAACGATGACGTTGAATCAATAGTCTCTTACGTAGCACCATAATGCAGAAGGCTCGCACAAGGCATGACATTGTGCGTATTGCCCCCATACTTAAATTTTACCTTTGCAAGAAGCTCAAAACAGCAGGATGGCAGGCAGGACCAGGTTCTCTCTTCTCTTTCCCCAAGGTTGGTATGCATGGACCACACCCAGGTCTTGTGACTTCTCCTCCCCAATCTAATTGCAGTCTTGTGACTTTTCCCCTTCTCTCCCCCCTCCCGCCCCCCCATCACATTGCAGTCTTGTGCCTAGTGCAGTAGCCTTCCGATTGCAACCTCCCTCCCTGGGCTCAGTGCAGCAGCCTTCCGATCGCCACCTCCCTCCCCGGTCTCAGTGCAAAAGCCTTCCGATCGCCATCTCTCTCCATCCCTGGGCTTGTTTTCTAGCCGAGCCCCGAGCCCGTGTCCGGGGCCCCCCTCCAGCCCTGCTTGAAGATGTTCAGTGGTGGCGTGTAAGTAAAAAAAAACTTCAGAAATCCAAGAAACTTCCATGTTCTCCGTTGAAAGGTAAAAAAAGTTGAACCTTATTACTGATTTTTCAAGTGTTAAGAGATTCCCTCCAAAAACTTTGATGAAAAACAATGGCGTCTTTCAGCACCGATTTTTCAATGTGTGCTGCTTTCTATTAACTCACCAGAAGGTATTTCGGGAGTGGCCAGATACGCCGACCAAGGATAAAAATTTGGGGGGCAAACTGTAAAAAATGCTAAAAACTGGCGCAGACATGAGGGAACGTCAGACTATGACGTCAAAAAAACCTAATGTAGAAAAATTGTAACTAAACCAGTTATGCTGGCGCAGATTCCAGGGGGGAAACTTTGAATTAAATAGTTACGCCAGAAAAAAGGGCGCGTGTCCAAAAAACACCACAAATGACCCGGAAAATTGAGCCCAAATTGACTTGAGGTTTAGCAGAAAATGCATTATCTACATAAATTCGGCAAGAAACAAGTATTTCGCACTCACATGGCAATACATCTTTGTATCTGTTTTTGTCCATATTTTTTGGCATCTTTGCATATGTGATAGCCAATCCAGGTTTTTTCCTGTACAGTTGCTAGAAAATGAAGATGAAAAGTATTAGTTCCCACTTGGCTGCTGAATTTTCACTTTTATTTGTTTTTTTCCAATGTCAAGCTTGCTGATAGTTTCAGTACCTTTCCTGCTGTGATCCGTATTTCGTTTTCAACCTCTTAGTATAGGATACAACAGTGTTTCCCTTAAGGATTCCCCCTTACCTTGTTTTGAAGAGGAAGAAGAAAAGGATAAGCAGCAGCAATACAGGGCAGTCTTGCGGCAAGCCTCCTTAAGCCCTTTTGTCTCATCATAAGATGTATTGCTGACACTTCTGTAGGCAGCTATTACCCCACAGGCTAGATCTGTCTGCATCATCTCAGTCTGACAAACATTAAAATCCTTTTACCTTAGCATGTTGTTGATTCCATGTGGTTTTTCATGTTTAGAGTACATAAGAACATAAAAATTAGGAACAGGAGTAGGCCATCTAGCCCCTCGAGCCTGCTCCACCATTCAACAAGATCATGGCTGATCTGGCCGTGGACTCAGCTCCATTTACCCGCCCGCTCCCCATAACCCTTAATTCCCTTATTGGTTAAAAATCTATCTATCTGTGATTTGAATACATTCAATGAGCTAGCCTCAACTGCTTCCTTGGGCAGAGAATTCCACAGATTCACAACCCTCTGGGAGAAGAAATTCCTTCTCAACTCGGTTTTAAATTGGCTCCCCCGTATTTTGAGGCTGTGCCCCCTAGTTCTAGTCTCCCAGACCAGTGGAAACAAACTCTCTGCCTCTATCTTGTCTATCCTTTTCATTATTTTAAATGTTTCTATAAGATCACCCCTCATCCTTCTGAACTCCAACGAGTAAAGATCCAGTCTACTCAATCTATCATCATAAGGTAACATCCTCATCTCCGGAATCAGCCGAGTGAATTGTCTCTGTACCCACTCCAAAGCTAGTATATCCTTCCTCGAGTAAGGTGACGAAAACTGCACGCAGTACTCCAGGTGCGACATCACCAATACCTTGTACAGTTGCAGCAAGACTTCCCTGCTTTTGTACTCCATCCCTCTCGCAATGAAGGCCAACATTCCATTCGCATTCCTGATTACCTGCTGCACCTGCAAATAACTTTTTGGGATTCATGCACAAGGACCCCCAGGTCCCTCTGCACCGCAGCATGTTGTAATTCCTCCCCATTCAAATAATATTCCCTTTTACTGTTTTTTTTTCCAAGGTGGATGACCTTACATTTTCCGACATTGTATTCCATTTGCCAAACCTTAGCCCATTCGCTTAACCTATCTAAATCTCTTTGCAGCCTCTCTGTGTCCTCTACACAACCCGCATTCCCACTAATCTTTGTGTCATTTGCAAATTTTGTTACACTACACTCTGTCCCCTCATCCAGGTCATCTATGTATATTGTAAACAATTATGGTCCCAGCACCGATCCCTGTGGCACACCAGTAACCATCGATTCCCAACCCAAAAAGGACCCATTTATCCCGGCTCTCTGCTTTCTGTTAGCCAGCCAATTCTCGATCCATGCTAATACATTTCCTCTGACTCCACATCTTCTGCAGTAACATTTTGTGTGGCACCTTATCGAATGCCTTTTGGAAATCTAAATACACCACATCCATCGGTACACCTCTATCCACCATGCTCGTTATATCCTCAAAGAATTCCAGTAAATTAGTTAAACATGATTTCCTCTTCATGAATCCATGTTGCGTCTGCTTGATTGCACTATTCCTATCTAGATGTCCCGCTATTTCTTCCTTAATGATAGCTTCAAGCATTTTCCCCACTACAGATGTTAAACTAACCGGCCTATAGTTACCTGCCTTTTGTCTGCCCCCTTTTTTAAACAGAGGCGTTACATTAGCTGCTTTCCAATCTGCTGGTACCTCCCCAGAGTCCAGAGAATTTTGGTAGATTATAACCAATGCATCTGCTATAACTTCCGCCATCTCTTTTAATACTCTGGGATGCATTTCATCAGGACCAGGGGACTTGTCTACCTTGAGTCCCATTAGCCTGTCCAGCACTACCCGCCTAGTGATAGTGATTATCTCAAGGTCCTCCCTTCCCACATTCCCGTGACCAGCAATTTCTGGCATGGTTTTTGTGTCTTCCACTGTGAAGACCGAAGCAAAATAATTGTTTAAGGTCTCAGCCATTTCCACATTTCCCATTATTAAATCCCCCTTCTCATCTTCTAAGGGACCAACATTTACTTTAGTCACTCTTTTCCGTTTTATATATCTGTAAAAGCTTTTACTATCTGTTTTTATGTTTTGCGCAAGTTTATTTTCCTAATCTATCTTTCCTTTCTTTATTGCTTTCTTAGTCATTCTTTGCTGTCGTTTAAAATTTTCCCAATCTTCTAGTTTCCCATTAATCTTGGCCACCTTATACGCATTATTTTTTAATTTGATACTCTCCTTTATTTCCTTGGTTACCCATGGCTGGTTATCCCTTCTCTTATCACCCTTCTTTTTCACTGCAATATATTTTTGTTGAGCACTATGAAAGAGCTCCTTAAAAGTCCTCCACTGTTCCTCAATTGTGCCACCGTTTAGTTTGTGTGTCCAGTCTACTTGAGCCAACTCTGCCCTCATCCCACTGTAGTCCCCTTTGTTTAAGCATAGCACGCTCGTTTGAGACACTACTTCATCACCCTCAACCTGTATTACAAATTCAACCATACTGTGATCACTCATTCCGAGAGGATCTTTTACTAGGAGATCGTTTATTATTCCTGTCTCATGACACAGGACCAGATCTAAGATCGCTTGCTCCCTTGTAGGTTCTGTAACATACTGTTACAGGTGAAGGGTCCACAGCCAGTTAGGGAATGGAAGACCAGCAGGAAAAGCAGTGCAAGGAAGGTAGTGCAGGGGTCCCCTGCGGTCATCCTCCTGCAAAATAGATACACCGTTTTGAGTACTGTTGAGGGGGATGACTCATCAAGGGAGGGCAGCAGCAGCCACGTTTATGGCACCGTGGCTGGCTCTGCTGCACAGGAGGGCAGGAAAAAGAGTGGGAGAGCAATAGTGATAGGGGATTCGATTGTAAGGGGAATAGATAGGCGTTTCTGCGGTCGCAACCGAGACTCCAGGATGGTATGTTGCCTCCCTGGTGCAAGGGTCAAGGATGTCTCGGAGCAGGTGCAGGACATTCTGAAAAGGGAGGGTGAACAGCCAGTTGTCGTGGTGCACATTGGTACCAATGATATAGGTAAAAAAGGGATGAGGTCCTATGAGACGAATTTAAGGAGCTAGGAGCTAAATTAAAAGATAGCACCTCAAAAGTAGTAATCTTGGGATTGCTACCAGTGCCACATGCTAGTCAGAGTAGGAATCGCAGGATAGCTCAGATGAATACATGGCATGAGCAGTGGTGCAGTAGGGAGGGATTCAAATTCCTGGGGCATTGGAACCGGTTCTGGGGGAGGTGGGACGAGTACAAACCGGACGGTCTGCACCTGGGCAGGACCGGAACCAATGTCCTAGGGGGAGTGTTTGCGAGTGCTGTTGGGGAGGAGTTAAACTAATGTGGCAGGGGGATGGGAACCAATGCAGGGAGACAGAGGGAAACAAAAAGGAGAGAAAAGCAAAAGACAGAAAGGAGATGAGTAAAAGTAGAGGGCAGAGAAACCCAAGGCAAAAAACAAAAAGTGCCACTGAATATAAAGGGGCTGCAGGAGGGGTCAAAACTAAAAATCATGGTTTAAAAACTAGCATTAAAATACTCTACCTAAACGCACGCACCATTTGAGTTGACGGCACAAATCATTACAAATGGGTATGATTTGGTGGCCATTACAGAAACATGGTTGCAGGGTGGCCAAGATTGGGAATTAAACATACAGGGGTATCTGACGATTCGGAAAGATAAACAAGAAAGGAAAGGAGGTGGGGTAGCTCTGTTAATAAAGGATGATATCAGGGCAGTTGTGAGAGACGATATTGGCTCGAATGAACAAAATGTTGAATCATTGTGGGTGGAGATTAGAGATAGTAAGGGGAAAAAGTCACTGGTGGGCGTAGTTTACAGGTTCCCAAATAATAACTTCACGGTGGGGCGGGCAATAATCAAGGGAATAATGGAGGCATGTGAAAAGGGAACGGCAGTGGTCATGGGGGGATTTTAACCTACATATCGATTGGTCACATCAAATCGCACGGGGTAGCCTGGAGGAGGAATTCATAGAATGCATACGGGATTGTTTCTTAGAACAGTATGTTACAGAACCTACAAGGGAGCAAGCTATCTTAGATCTGGTCCTGTGTAATGAGACAGGAAAAATAAACGATCTCCTAGTAAAAGATCCTCTCGGAATGAGTGATCACAGTATGGTTGAATTTGTAATACAGATTTAGGGTGAGGAAGTTGTGTCAGAAACGAGCGTACTATGCTTAAACAAAGGGGACTACAGTGGAATGAGAGCAGAGTTGGCTAAAGTAGACTGGACACACAGACTAAACGGTGGCACAATTGAGGAACAGTGGAGGACTTTTAAGGAGCTCTTTCATAGTGCTCAACAAAAATATATTCCAGTGAAAAAGAAGGGCGGTAAGAGAAGGGATAACCAGCTGTGGATAACCAAGGAAATAAAGGAGAGTATCAAATTAAAGACCAATGCGTATAAGGTGGCCAAGGTTAGTGGGAAAATAGAAGATTGGGAAAATTTTAAACGACAGCAAAGAATGACTAAGAAAGCAATAAAGAAAGGAAAGACAGATTACGAAGGTAAACTTGCGCAAAACATAAAAACAGATAGTAAAAGCTTTTACAGATGTATAAAACGGAAAAGAGTGACTAAAGTAAATGTTGGTCCCTTAGAAGATGAGAAGGGGGATTTAATAATGGGAAATGTGGAAATGGCTGAGACCTTAAACAATTATTTTGCTTCGGTCTTCACAGTGGAAGACACAGAAACCATGCCAGAAATTGCTGGTCACAGGAATGTGGCGAGGACCTTGAGACAATCACTATCACATGGGGGGTAGTGCTGGAAAGGCTAATAGGACTCAAGGTAGACAAGTCCCCTGGTCCTGATGAAATGCATCCCAGGGTATTAAAAGAGATGGCGGAAGTTATAGCAGATGCATTGGTTATAATCTACCAAAATTCTCTGGACTCTGGGGAAGTACCAGCGGATTGGAAAGCAGCTAATGTAACGCCTCTGTTTAAAAAAGGGGGCAGACAAAAGGCAGGTAACTATAGGCCGGTTAGTTTAACATCTGTAGTGGGGAAAATGCTTGAAACTATCATTAAGGAAGAAATAGTGGGACATCTAGATAGGAATAGTGCAATCAAGCAGACGCAGCATGGATTCATGAAGGGGAAATCATGTTTAACTAATTTAGTGGAATTCTTTGAGGATATAACGAGCATGGTGGATAGAGGTGTACCGATGGATGTGGTGTATTTAGATTTCCAAAAGGCATTCGATAAGGTGCCACACAAAAGGATACTGCAGAAGATAGAGGTACATGGATTCAGAGGAAATGTATTAGCATGGATAAAGAATTGGCTGGCGAACAGAAAGCAGAGAGTCGGGATAAATGGGTCCTTTTCGGGCTGGAAATCGGTGGTTAGTGGTGTGCCAAAGGGATCGGTGCTGGGACCACAACTGTTTACAATATACATATATGACCTGGAAGAGGGGACAGAGTGTCGTGTAACAAAATTTGCAGATGACACAAAGATTCGTGGGAAAGCGGGTTGTGTAGAGGACACAGAGAGGCTGCAAAGAGATTTAGATAGATTAAGCGAATGGGCTAAGGTTTGGCAGATGGAATACAATGTCGGAAAATGTGAGGTCATCCACCTTGGAAAAAAAAACAGTAAAAGGGAATATTATTTGAATGGGGAGAAATTACAACATGCTGAGGTGCAGAGGGACCTGGGGGTCCCAAAAAGTTAGATTGCAGGTGCAGCAGGTAATCAGGAAGGTGAATGGAATGTTGGCCTTCATTATGAGAGGGATGGAGTACAAAAGCAGGGTGGTCCTGCTGCAACTGTATAGGGTATTGGTGAGGCCACACCTGAAGTACTGCGTGCAGTTTTGGTCACCTTACTTAAGGAAAGATATACTGGCTTTGGAGGGGGTACAGAGACGATTCACTGGGCTGATTCCGGAGATGAGGGGGGTTATCTTATGATGATAGATTGAGTAGACTGGGTCTTTACTCATTGGAGTTCAGAAGGATGAGGGGTGATCTTATAGAAACATTTAAAATAATGAAAGGGATAGACAAGATAGAGGCAGAGAGGTTGTTTCCACTGGTAGGGGAGACGAGAACCAGGGGGCACAGCCTCAAAATACGGGGGAGCCAATTTAAAACCGAGTTGAGAAGGAATTTCTTCTCCCAGAGGGTTGTGAATCTGTGGAATTCTCTGCCCAAGGAAGCAGTTGAGGTTAGCTCATTGAATGTATTCAAGTCACAGATAGATAGATTTTTAACCAATAAGGGAATTAAGGGTTACGGGGAACGGGCGGGTAAGTGGAGCTGAGTCCACGGCCCGATCAGCCATGATCTTGTTGAATGGCGGAGCACGCTCGAGGGGCTAGATGGCCTACTCCTGTTCCTAATTCTTATGTTCTTATGTTCTTATGTTCGAAGAAACAATCCCGTATGCATTCTATGAATTCCTCCTCAAGGCTACCCTGTGCGATTTGATTTGACCAATCGATATGTAGGTTAAAATCCCCCATGATTACTGCCGTTCCTTTTTCACATGCCTCCATTATTCCCTTGATTATTGTCCGCCCCACCATGAAGTTATTATTTGGGGGCCTATAAACTACGCCCACCAGTGACTTTTTCCTCTTACTATCTCTAATCTCCACCCACAACAATTCAACATTTTGTTCATTAGAGCCAATATCATCTCTCACAACTGCCCTGATATCATCCTTTATTAACAGAGCTACCCCACCTCCTTTCCCTTCTTGTCTATCCTTCCGAATTGTCAGATACCCTTGTATGTTTAATTCCTAGTCTTGGCCACCCTGCAACCATGTTTCTGTAATGGCCACCAAATCATACCCATTTGTAATGATTTTTGCCGTCAACTCATTTACTTTATTTCGAATGCTTCGTGCGTTTAGGTAAAGTGTTTTAATACTAGTTTTTAAACCATGATTTTTAGTTTTGACCCCTCCTGCAGCCCCTTTATATTCATACATATTGTCCCTTCCTATCACCTTGTGGTCGACACTTACCCCAGTGCTACTCTACTCTGTTGCCTCCTGCCTTTTGCATTCTTTCTTGGGGTCCTGTTCATCTGAGCTCTCACCACTCTAACTTGCTCAGAGCCCTCTCCTGGGTTCCGAATACTCCTCGCATTGAGGCACCGAGCTTTCAGACTTGCCTTTTTATTACACTTTGACCCTTTAGAATTTTGCTGTACAGTGGCCCTTTTTGTTTTTTGCCTTGGGTTTCTCTGCCCTCCACTTTTACTCATCTCCTTTCTGTCTTTTGCTTCTGTCTCCATTTTGTTTCCCTCTGTCTCCCTGCATTGGTTCCCATCCCCCTGCCATATTAGTTTAAAGGTGTTAATTAGTCTATTAATGTGATACAACTATTGATTTTTCCTTATACTGTAGTAATATTAACCTTTAACCCTTGTCTGTTAAGCAGGAAAGTTTGTCAAGTTAAAGTACCACTGGGTTATTGAGTCATGGGTGACCCTGCAGCAGTGAACATAATATAAGAACATAAGAATTAGGAACAGGAGTAGGCCATCTAGCCCCTTGAGCCTGCTCCGCCATTCAAAAAGATCATGGCTGATCTGGCCGTGGACTCAGGTCCACTTACCCGCCCGCTCCCCATACCCCTTAATTCCCTTATTGGTTAAAAATTTATCTATCTGTGATTTGAATACATTCAATGAGCTAGCCTCAACTGCTTCCCTGGGCAGAGAATTCCACAGATTCACAACCCTCTGGGAGAAGAAATTCCTTCTCAACTCAGTTTTAAATTGGCTCCCCCGTATTTTGAGGTTGTGCCCCCTAGTTCTGGTCCCCCTGACTAGTGGAAACAACCTCTCTGCCTCTATCTTGTCTATCCCTTTCATTATTTTAAATGTTTCTATAAGATCACCCCTCATCCTTCTGAACTCCAACGAGTAAAGACCCAGTCTACTCAATCTATCATCATAAGGTAACCCCCTCATCTCCGGAATCAGCCTCGTGAATCGTCTCTGTACCCCCTCCAAAGCTAGTATATCCTTCCTTAAGTAAGGTGACCAAAACTGCACGCAGTACTTCAGGTGCGGCCTCACCAATACCCTGTACAGTTGCAGCAGGACCTCCCTGCTTTTGTACTCCATCCCTCTCATAATGAAGGCCAACATTCCATTCGCCTTCCTGATTACCTGCTGTACCTGCAAACTAACTTTTTGGGATTCATGCACAAGGACCCCCAGGTCCCTCTGCACCACAACATGTTGTAATTTCTCCCCATTCAAATAATATTCCCTTTTACTGTTTTTTTTTCCAAGGTGGATGACCTCACATTTTCCTCCATTGTATTCCATCTGCCAAACCTTAGCCCATTCGCTTAACCTATCTAAATCTCTTTGCAGCCTCTCTGTGTCCTCTACACAACCCGCTTCCCCACTAATCTTTGTGCCATCTGCAAATTTTGTTACACTACACTCTGTCCCCTCCTCCAGGTCATCTATGTATATTGTAAACAGTTGTGGTCCCAGCACCGATCCCTGTGGCACACCACTAACCACCGATTTCCAACCTGAAAAGGACCCATTTATCCCAACTCTCTGCTTTCTGTTAGCCAGCCAATTCTCTATCCATGCTAATACATTTCCGCTGACTCCGCGTACTTTTATCTTCTGCGGTAACCTTTTGTGTGGCACCTTATCGAATGCCTTTTGGAAATCTAAATACACCATATCCATCGGTACACCTCTATCCACCATGCTCGTTATATCATCAAAGAATTCCAGTAAATTAGTTAAACATGATTTCCCCTTCATGAATCCATGTTGCGTCTGCTTGATTGCACTATTCCTATCTAGATGTCCCGCTATTTCTTCCTTAATGATAGCTTCAAGCATTTTCCCCACTACAGATGTTAAACTAACAGGCCTATAGTTACCAGCCTTTTGTCTGCCCCCTTTTTTAAACAGAGGCGTTACATTAGCTGCTTTCCAATCCACTGGTACCTCCCCAGAGTCCAGAGAATTTTGGTAGATTATAACCAATGCATCTGCTATAACTTCTGCCATCTCTTTTAATACCCTGGGATGCATTTCATCAGGACCAGGGGACTTGTCTACCTTGAGTCCCATTAGCCTTTCCAGCACTACCCCCCTAGTGATAGTGATTGTCTCAAGGTCCTCCCTTCCCACATTCCCGTGACCAGCAATTTTTGGCATGGTTTTTGTGTCTTCCACTGTGAAGACCGAAGCAAAATAATTGTTTAAGGTCTCAGCCATTTCCACATTTCCCATTACTAAATCCACCTTCTCATCTTCTAAAGGACCAACATTTACTTTAGTCACTCTTTTCCTTTTCAGTGGTCAGTTTCAGAATTAAATAAGAGGCTTAATTATTGAATTATTTGATAAGTGTGGACAAACAGTTTGTTCTGCAAAGGAAAACATCTTTTTAAATTGGGGTTTCTGTGGAAGCAAGAGATTGACTGGTAAGAAATAGAATCAAAGACAGATGTACAATTTTCAATTGATGCCATAGCAATTATGTGTAAGAAGAGTGAAACTATCCGTCAGATAACAAAGTCTGTACCAGTCTATGGAAAAAAATAACTCGTTAAATAAGGAAAACAAAAGTTATTAATGAAGGAGAAGTCAATTAAATGCTTTTTATATGGAGTTGTATTTTAACTTTTATATAATTATGTAATGCCAAATTGTGTGGATTGTTATGTAAGAGAAATGTAAACAAATTGTTTGTTTGTAATGTGTCTTAGGATTCAAAAAGGCCTAAGATACTGCGTTCAGAATTGTAACATGTTAGAATCCCCATCCAACCATCATTAGGCCTGGTTTTAAGCAATGTTCCCTCTAATATTTTTATTGTGTGTACAGCCCATTCAGTTTCGTGCATGTGCAAAATTTAACATTGGAAAAGCTGGACCTGCAGTTGTGTGGCCGCGCAGCTTAGAGGGAATGTTGGTTGTAAGTGCTACCTTTTCAGTGCATATTTAAGTACTGCTGCATGTGCTGTATACTTAATAATTCTATGTTACCTGATTGTTGGTAGAATCTTATTAATTGAGGGGTAAATTATAAATGAGAACCCCTTCTCTAAACTAGCATGGTCAAATTCTTACAACAGTCCATCACTAATGCACTGGACATACAACTTGCATTTATATAACATATTGAACATAGAAAAACATCCCAAGGTGCTTCATAGAGGCAAAATCAGACAAATATGAACATCAAACCAAAGGAGGAGCTATTGGGAGGGCAGACAAAAAGCTTGGTCAAATAATTTTAAGGAACGTCTTAAAGGAAAAGAGGGGAGGGGAAAGGCAGAGGTTCTTAAACAGGGAATTCTACAGCATGGAGCCTAGATGACTGAAGGCATGTTGAGGGATAGGGGGCTGCACAAGAGGAAGGGAAAAAGTTAGTACAAAATTAAGGGGACCAGGTTGGAAAGGAGCAGATTTCAGAACAATAAGGAATGAACTAACTGAGGTGAGATGGAAAGAAACATTGGCAGACAGGACTGTAGATCAATAATTGGAGATTTTTAAAAAGGAGATTACAATGTGCAGAATGAATATTTTATACTACAAAAAAAGGCATCTTCAAGTTTCAGAATATTACTGATCAAAACAAATTAAAATTTAAGATGAGGGCATGTAGGCTTACAAGTATGATAATACAAGAAAATAAAAAAACATTGAAAAAAGACTTTATATAGCACCTTTCACGACCACCGGACATCACAAAGCGCTTTGCAGCCAATTAAGTACTGTTGTAATGTGGTAAACACGACAGCCAATTTGCGCACAGCAAGCTCCCACAAACAGCAATGTGATAATGATCAGATAATCTGTTTTTGTTATGTTGATTAAGAGATAAATATTGGCCAGGACACCGGTGTTAATTCCCCTGCTCTTCTTCAAAATAGTGCCATGGGATTGTTTACGTCCACCTGAAAAAGATGGGGCCTCGGTTTAACGTCTCATCCGAAAGACGGCACCTCCAACAGTGCAGCCCTCCCTCAGCATTGCACTGGTGTCAGCCTCGATTATGTGCTCAAGTCCCTGGAGTGGGACTTGAACCCACAACCTTCTGATTCAGAGGCGCAAGTGCTACCCACTGAGCCACAGCTGACACTCTGAAATTTTCAGATGACACAAAACTTGGAAGTGTAACTTCAAGGCATAGACAGACTGGTGGAATGGGCAGACACATGGCAGATGAAATTCAATGCAGAAAAGTGTGAGGTGGTACATTTTGCTAAGAATGAGGAGAGCCAGTATAATTTTAAAGTGGGTACAAGACAATGAAGAAAGGGATAATGAAGGGAAGGAGGGAGTATGATAAAAATAAATCTCGAATCATTTCAAAAAGAACAGTAAGGTACCCTACAAATATCTCAGTAATGGGAGAACTGTTAAATGAGACTCCTGAGAGATAAGGGTAGTGAGTTAGTAGAATATACTTAGCAAGTACTTTTCTTCAGTCTTAAAAAAAGAGAAGGCTATTGGGGAGAAGATAAATCCTGAACTGGTTAAAAGTGATATGCTCCTCCTGTACCATGTGGGAACTCGGGGACACTTCCGGTGTCCCTGGGCGCTACGTGTGCAGGAAGTGTATCCGCCTCGAGCTCTTGACGGTCCGCGTTGCAGAATTGGAGCTGAGGGTGGATTCACTCTGGAGCATCCACGATGCTGAGAATGACGTGAGTATCACGTGTAGTGAGTTGGTCTTACCGCAGGAGAAGGGTCCACAGCCAGATAGGGAATGGAAGACCAGCAGGAAGAGCAGTGCAAGAAAGATAGTGCAGGGGTCCCCTGTGGTCATCCCCCTGCAAAACAGATACACTGCTTTGAGTACTGTTGGGGAGGATGACTCATCAGGGGAGGGCAGCAGCAGCCAAGTTCATGGCACCGTAGGTGGCTCTGCTGCAAAGGAGGGCAGGAAAAAGAGTGGGAGCGCGATAGTGATAGGGGATTCGATGGTGAGGGGAATAGATAGGCGTTTCTGCGGACGCAACCGAGACTCCAGGATGGTATGTTGCCTCCCTGGTGCAAGGGTCAAGGATGTCTCGGAGCGGGTGCAGGACATTCTGAAATGGGAGGGAGAACAGCCAGTTGTCGTGGTGCACATTGGTACCAACGACATAGGTAAAAAAAGGGATGAGGTCCTACGAAAAGAATTTAAGGAGCTAGGAGCTAAATTAAAAAGTCGGACCTCAAAAGTAGTAATCTCGGGATTGCTACCAGTGCCACGTGCTAGTCAGAGTAGGAATCGCAGGATAGCGCAGATGAATACATGGCTTGAGCAGTGGTGCAGCAGGGAGGGATTCAAATTCTTGGGGCATTGGAACCGGTTCTGGGGGAGGTGGGACCAGTACAAACCGGACGGTCTGCACCTGGGCAGGTCCGGAACCAATGTCCTAGGGGGAGTGTTTGCTAGTGCTGTTGGGGAGGAGTTAAACTAATATTGCAGGGGGATGGGAACCTATACAGGGAGACAGAGGGAGACAAAAATGAGGCAAAAGCAAAAGACAGAAAGGAGATGAGGAAAAGTGGAGGGCAGAGAAACTCAAGGCAAAGAACAAAAAGGGCCACTGTACAGCAAAATTCTAAAAGGACAAAGGGTGTTAAAAAAGCAAGCCTGAAGGCTTTGTGTCTTAATGCAAGGAGTATCCGCAATAAGGTGGATGAATTAACTGTGCAAATAGATGTTAACAAAAATGATGTGATTGGGATTACGGAGACGTGGCTCCAGGATGATCAGGGCTGGGAACTCAACATCCAGGGGTATTCAACATTCAGGAAGGATAGAATAAAAGGAAAAGGAGGTGGGGTAGCATTGCTGGTTAAAGAGGAGATTAATGCAATAGTTAGGAAAGACATTAGCTTGGATGATGTGGAATCTATATGGGTAGAGCTGCAGAACACTAAAGGGCAAAAATCGTTAGTGGGAGTTGTGTACAGACCTCCAAACAGTAGTAGTGATGTTGGGGAGGGCATCAAACAGGAAATTAGGAGTGCATGCAATAAAGGTGCAGCAGTTATAATGGGTGACTTTAATATGCACATAGATTGGGCTAGCCAAACTGGAAGCAATACGGTGGAGGAGGATTTCCTGGAATGCATAAGGGATGGTTTTCTAGACCAATATGTCGAGGAACCAACTAGGGGGGAGGCCATCTTAGACTGGGTGTTGTGTAATGAGAGAGGATTAATTAGCAATCTCATTGTGCGAGGCCCCTTGGGGAAGAGTGACCATAATATGGTGGAATTCTGCATTAGGATGGAGAATGAAACAGTTAATTCAGAGACCATGGTCCAGAACTTAAAGAAGGGTAACTTTGAAGGTATGAGGCATGAATTGGCTAAGATAGATTGGCTAATGATACTTAAGGGGTTGACTGTGGATGGGCAATGGCAGACATTTAGAGACCGCATGGATGAATTACAACAATTGTACATTCCTGTCTGGCGTAAAAATAAAAAAGGGAAGGTGGCTCAACCGTGGCTATCTAGGGAAATCAGGGATAGTATTAAAGCCAAGGAAATGGCATACAAATTGGCCAGAAATAGCAGCGAACCTGGGGACTGGGAGAAATTTAGAACTCAGCAGAGGAGGACAAAGGGTTTGATTAGGGCAGGGAAAATGGAGTACGAGAAGAAGCTTGCAGGGAACATTAAGGCGGATTGCAAAAGTTTCTATAGGTATGTAAAGAGAAAAAGGTTAGTAAAGACAAACGTAGGTCCCCTGCAGTCAGAATCAGGGGAAGTCATAACGGGGAACAAAGAAATGGCAGACCAATTGAACAAGTACTTTGGTTCAGTATTCACTAAGGAGGACACAAACAACCTTCCGGATATAAAAGTGGTCAGAGGGTCTATTAAGGAGGAGGAACTGAGGGAAATCTTTATTAGTCGGGAAATTGTGTTGGGGAAATTGATGGGATTGAAGGCCGATAAATCCCCAGGGCCTGATGGACTGCATCCCAGAGTACTTAAGGAGGTGGCCTTGGAAATAGCGGATGCATTGACAGTCATTTTCCAACATTCCATTGACTCTGGATCAGTTCCTATCGAGTGGAGGGTAGCCAATGTAACCCCACTTTTTAAAAAAGGAGGGAGAGAGAAAGCAGGGAATTATAGACCGGTCAGCCTGACCTCAGTAGTGGGTAAAATGATGGAATCAATTATTAAGGATGTCATAGCAGCGCATTTGGAAAATGGTGACATGATAGGTCCAAGTCAGCATGGATTTGTGAAAGGGAGATCATGCTTGACAAATCTTCTGGAATTTTTTGAGGATGTTTCCAATAAAGTGGACAAAGGAGTACCAGTTGATGTGGTATATTTGGACTTTCAGAAGGCTTTCGACAAGGTCCCACACAGGAGATTAATGTGCAAAGTTAAAGCACATGGGATTGGGGGTAGTGTGCTGACGTGGATTGAGAACTGGTTGTCAGACAGGAAGCAAAGAGTAGGAGTAAATGGGTACTTTTCGGAATGGCAGGCAGTGACTAGTGGGGTACCGCAGGGTTCTGTGCTGGGGCCCCAGCTGTTTACATTGTACATTAATGATTTAGACGAGGGGATTAAATGTAGTATCTCCAAATTTGCGGATGACACTAAGTTGGGTGGCAGTGTGAGCTGCGAGGAGGATGCTATGAGGCTACAGAGTGACTTGGATAGGTTAGGTGAGTGGGCAAATGCGTGGCAGATGAAGTATAATGTGGATAAATGTGAGGTTATCCATTTTGGTGGTAAAAACAGAGAGACAGACTATTATCTGAATGGTGACAGATTAGGAAAAGGGAAGGTGCAACGAGACCTGGGTGTCATGGTACATCAGTCATTGAAGGTTGGCATGCAGGTACAGCAGGCGGTTAAGAAAGCAAATGGCATGTTGGCCTTCATAGCGAGGGGATTTGAGTACAGGGGCAGGGAGGTGTTGCTACAGTTGTACAGGGCCTTGGTGAGGCCACACCTGGAGTATTGTGTACAGTTTTGGTCTCCTAACTTGAGGAAGGACATACTTGCTATTGAGGGAGTGCAGCGAAGATTCACCAGACTGATTGCCGGGATGGTGGGACTGACCTATCAAGAAAGACTGGATCAACTGGGCTTGTATTCACTGGAGTTCAGAAGAGTGAGAGGGGACCTCATAGAAACGTTTAAAATTCTGACGGGTTTGGACAGGTTGGATGCAGGAAGAATGTTCCCAATGTTGGGGAAGTCCAGAACCAGGGGTCACAGTCTAAGGATAAGGGGTAAGCCATTTAGGACCGAGATAAGGAGAAACTTCTTCACCCAGAGAGTGGTGAACCTGTGGAATTCTCTACCACAGGAAGTAGTTGAGGCCAATTCACTAAATATATTCAAAAGGGAGTTAGATGAAGTCCTTACTACTCGGGGGATCAAGGGGTATGGCGTGAAAGCAGGAAGTGGGTACTGAAGTTTCATGTTCAGCCATGAACTCATTGAATGGCGGTGCAGGCTAGAAGGGCTGAATGGCCTGCTCCTGCACCTATTTTCTATGTTTCTATGAGAGGAGAGGTGTTTAAAATTATGACAGGATCATAGAATCATAGAATAGTACAGCGCAGGAGGCCATTTGGCCCATCGAGTCTGCGCTGGTTCTTTTTTGAACAGCAATCCAGTTAGTTCCACTCCCCGCTCTTTCCCCATAACCCTGCAAGTATTTCTCCTTCAAGTATTTATCCAATTCCCTTTTGAAAGATACTATTAAATCTGCTTCCACCAAGCTATCAGGTAATGCATTCCAAATCCTAACCACTCGTTGCGTAAAATTTTTTTTCGTCATGTCGTCTCTGGTTCTTTTGCCAATCACCTTAAATCTGCTCTCTGGTTAACAACCCCATAGCCATTGGAAACAGCTTCTCTTTATTTACACTATCTAAGCCCTTCATGATTTTAAACACCTCTATCAAATCTCCTCTTAGCTTTCTCTGCTTCAAGGAGAACAACCCCAGCTTCTCTTGTCTATCCATATAACTGTAATCCCTCATCCCGGGAAACATTCCAATAAATCTTTTCTGTACTCTCTCCAAAGCCTTTACGTCCTTCCTAAAGTGTGGTGCCCAGAACGGGAAACAATCCTCCAGCTGATGCCAAACTAATAATTTATATAGGTTTAGCATTACTTCCTGGCTTTTGTACTCTTAGTCTCTATTTATATGCTTTATTAACTGCCTTGTTAATCTGTCCTGCCAGCTTCAAAGATTTGTGCACAAACACCTCAAAGGGCCCAAGTTTCCACAAGAAAAAAAATGGGCGCCCCTCCGAGCTGGTCGCCCGTTTTTCGCGCCTAAAAAAATCCTCGGTATTCTCCACCTACTTACAGGTCCTCTGGCCCTCGGCGCAGCCAGCATGAGCTGTGGGGGGGCAGAGCCAGGTCCCGGCGCTGAAAACAGTGCCGGGACCTCTGCACATGCACGCTACAGTCGGCACACAAGTGCAGTAGCTCCAGGCGCCGAACTGTGTGGGAGGGGCCCGAAGCACGCAGCCCCTAGCCCTGGCCCAATGGCCTCACTGGGGCTGCGTGAATGAGGCTCCTCCCACGGCCAGCTCCTGCTCCCCGCCCGACCAGACCCGACCCGACACCCGCTCCCCCCCCAGACCCGACACTCGCTCCCCCCCCCACCCCGCCGACCCGACCCCCGCTCCCCCCCACCCGCCCCGACACCCGCTCCCCCCCGAGACCCGACCCCCGCCCCGACCCGAGACCCGCTCCCCCCCCCCCGACTGACCCGACCTGTGCTCCTGTTACCCGACCCGACGCCCCCCCCGCTCTCTCTCTCTCTCCCTCCCCCTTCCTCCCCTCTCTCTCTCTCTCCCTCCCTCCCTCCCTCCCCTTTCTCTCTCTCCCTCCCTCCCCCCCCTCTCTCTCTCCCTCCCTCCCTCCCCCCCTCTCTCTCCCTCCCTCCCTCCCTCCCTCTCTCTCCCCTCCCGCTCAGCGGCACGAACGGCTGCAGAATTCTCCCTGGCTGAAGCACTTTCACACAGGTAGGAAGATGGTTTATTTAATCTTTTCTTGGCTTATAAATGTTTATTCAGGTTGGATTTATTTGTATAATATTTGAAGTATAAATAAGGATTTATTGTCGAATTTAATGAGTTCCCTTCCCCCCCCCTCCCCCCCACCTCGTTCTGGACGCCTAATTTGTAACCTGCGCCTGATTTTTTAATGTGTAGAACAGGTTTTTTCAGTTCTACAAAAATCTTCACTGGCTCCATTCTATTTTAGTTTGGAGTACATTTTCACTGTGGAAACTTTCAAATCAGGCGTCAGTGGCCGGACACGCCCCCTTTTGAAGAAAAAATTCTGTTCTAAACTAGAACTGTTCTACCTGACTAGAACTGCAGAAAAAAAATGTGGAGAATTGCGATTTCTAAAATAGTCCGTTCTCCACCAGTTGCTCCTAAAAATCAGGCGCGAATCATGTGGAAACTTGGGCCCAAAGTCTCTGTTCTTGCATTCCCTTCAAAAGTATACTGTCTCTCCTCATTCTTCCTACCAAAATGTACCACCTCACACATTTCTGCATTGAATTTCATCTGCCATATGTCTACCCATTCCACCAGCCTGTCTATGTCTTGAAGTCTATTATCTTCCTCACTGTTTACTACACTTCCAAGTTTCGTGTCATCTGAAAATTTCAAAATTGTGCCCTGTACAATGTCAAGTATCGATACAATTGTCTAATCACAGCATAACATCCAAAGTAATTCTTTCTGGTCACTATTCTACAACATGTTGCTCATTGATGTACACTTGTAAGCTTCACAAAGCTTTATTTTTAAAATCACAAAAATTCTAGTACTATAGCAAATTATTTAGAAAATGAGCATCAGAGAGAAACATAGAAATCTACAGAGCAGAAGGAGGCCATTTCGGCCCATCGTGTCTGCGCAGGCTGACAAAGAGTCACATGGCCCTTGGTCAGCAGCCCTGAAGGTTACAGATAAACCGATGAACAATGAACAATGGCGGACAGGCAAAGACCACCCAGCCCAACCAGTCCGCCTCACACAACTGCGACACACCTTGCACCGAAACATACTACACTCCACCCCAACCGGAACCATGAGATCTCGTATCTCATCAAAAATGTTTGGTCATTTGTTTGATAATTTAAGAAGAACTACTATCGGCATTTATATACCTCTCACAGCCATTGAACTTTACAGCCAAAGAATCTATACATACATTTTAAATGGAATAAAATTTCTATCCCTATGATAAATGTTTGCCTTCATGTAAAAGACACAAGACTGCAGTGATTAAGGCCAGGGCATCAGATCACTGTCAAGGTCACTAATCAAATCAGTTGGAAGACTTTCTTTAGCCATTTTAGAATATTCCACTTCAAGAGTCACTCCTAACAACCGGACTGTCATAACTTGATGAAATCTAGATACAGCAGCCAGTTAGTCAAACAGGAATGAATACAGGTGTCATGTATCTTACATTATTATACAAACTGTATCCTAACATGCTATACATGACTGTAATAAGATATGACCTGTAACCACCAGCATACCTTACCACCAGGGGTGCACTTGCAAGAGACAGGTATATAAGTACAGGTCTCAGGCAAATGCAGCATATAAGAGCTGTGAAATAAAGGTGCAGGTCCAGAGTGACCTTGACTTCACTACATGCCTCATGTGAATCTGTACTGAGGGGACAGGACTTTACAGTGGCGATTACAGAATCCACAGAATGGCGAACAGCGGATCAGATGAAAAGTACAATGCGGGAGACAATTGGGAGGACTTTATAGAAAGGCTCCAGCAAAGCTTTGTAACCAAAGACTGGTTAGGCGACGATAAGGCAGACAAGAGAAGAGCCCATCTCTTGACCAGCTGTGGCTCGAAAACATACGCTTTAATGAAGGATCTGTTGGCACCCGAGAAACCAGCAAGCAAGTTGTTTGAAGAATTGAGCACACTGGTAAGAGACCACCAGAAGCCAGCGAGCAGCCTACACATGGCCAGACACAGGTTCTACAACTACAGATGCTGTGTGGGGCAGAGCAAACCCGACTTCGTGGCGGAACTTCAGAGGTTGGTTAGTTTATGTGAGTTCTCCGATGAACTGAGGAGAGAAATGCTGAGAGACTTTTTCATTGAAGGAATAGGTCATGCAGGCATATTCCGAAAGCTCATAGAGACCAAGAACCTGACCTTAGAGACAGCAGCACTGGTTGCACAGACATTCTTGGTAGGGGAAGAAGAAACGAGGTTGATTTACAATGCAGGTACGGCAACTGACGAAATATCGGAACAAGAAGTTCACAGCACTAAACAAGCTGCTACCCCCACATACAGACAAAACCGGGAGAACAGGCTCTCAACAGCAGGCAGAAGCCATCAAGGGCCACAGGAACGGCCGTTCACACCTCATCAACCCACAATGCGAGCAATCAACTACAAACTGAGAGAAGCTCAAGAGAGATCAGCCAGACGCAGCTCATTCTTTGGGAACACTTTGAACAATGGAACAGGTCTGTGCTGAAGGTGTGGAGGTGGGCACTCGTCAAGGGGATGTCGATTTCAGCAGGTTGTTTGCAGAAATTATGAATATACAGGGCATTTGGCCTGCATGTGCAAAAAAACGGCAGCTCGGCTGGTATACGAATCGGATGGGTCGGAAAGCGGACCAGAAGATGGTGGGGACAGTACCCGGGACACCGATATACAGCGGGTCAACACGATCAATAGCCGCTGCTCCTACAACAGGACGCCTACTATAATGATGAGGGTCCTAATCAACGGGATATCTGTCAACATGGAGCTGAATACGGGAGCGAGTCAATCTCTCATGGGCGCTCAACAATTTGAACAACTGTGGCCGCATAAAAGAGACAGACCAAAACTCACAAGGGTCGACACCAAACTAAGGACCTATACCAAAGAAATCGTACCAGTCCTCGGCAGCGCCATGCTGTCTGTCACACACAAAGGGACAGTGAACCGACTTCCCCCGTGGATTGTCCCCGGAGACCCCCCAGCACTGCTGGGGAGAAGCTGGCTGGCAAAACTAAACTGGAAATGGGATGATGTCCATGCCATGTCATTAGAGGAACGGACCTCCTGCTCAACAGTTATAAAGCGATTTGAACATCTCTTTCAGCCAGGTGTGGGCACTCAAAGGGGCCAAAGTCAAAATCTACATCACACAGGATGCTAGACTGGTCCATCACAAGGCCAGAGCTGTACCCTATGTGATGAGGGAAAAGATTGGGCACGAACTAGACAGGCTTCTGCGGGAAGGCATTATATCACCTGTGGAATTTTGCGACTGGACAAGTCCCATCGTCCCAGTCATGAAGCCTGATGGATCCGTACGAATCTGTGGGGACTACAAATCTACCATAAACAAAGTCTCCCTACAGGACCAGTACCCGCTGCCCAGAGCGGAGGACTTATTTACCACATTGGCTGGAGGTAAACTTTTCTCAAAATTAGACCTCACATCTGCGTATATGACGCAAGAATTGACCGAGGAATCCAAGCTACTCACCACCATCAACACACATCGAGGCCTTTTCATGTACAATCGATGCCCATTCGGCATCAGGTCGGCAGCTGCCATATTCCAGCGCAACATGGAGAGTCTGCTCAAGTCCATCCCGGGGACGGTTGTATTTCAAGACGACATACTTATCACAGGCAGGGACACCGACTCCCATCTCCGTAATTTGGAGGAAGTACTAAAGCGGTTGGATCGGGTAGGCCTTGAGTCAAGAAATCCAAGTGCCTGTTTCTCGCACCCAAGGTTGAATTTTTGGGCAGAAGGATTACCGCTGATGGAATCCGCCCAACAGAGTCCATAACAGAAGCAATTTGCCTGGCACCCAGGCCCCGGAATGTCTCAGAACTGCGCGCCTTTCTCGGGCTACTCAATTACTTTGGGAACTTTATGCAGAACTTAAGCATGCTGCTGGAGCCTCTCCACATGCTACTCAGGAAGGGATGCGATTAGTTTTGGGGGGACGCCCAGGAACGCGTCTTCAATAAGGCACGCAACCTCCTGTGTTCCAACAGTGTTTTGACTTTCTTTGACCCAGGTAAAAAGCTAGTTCTCACATGCGATGCGTCAGCGTATGGGGTCGGGTGCGTTTTGCAACATGTCAATAGTGCGGGCAAATTACAACCCATAGCTTATGCCTCCAGGTCACTTTCGCGGGCGGAGCGCGGGTACGGAATGGTAGAGAAGGAGGCGCTCGCGTGCGTGTACAGTGTCAAAAAGATGCACCAAAATCTTTTCAGGGCCAAGTTCACGTTAGAAACCGACCACAAGACCCTCACGTCCCTCCTATCCGAGAGCAAGGCAATAAATGCCAACGCCTAGGCGTGAATTCAACGGTGGGCACTCATTCTGGCGTCCTACGACTATACCATAAGGCACAGACCAGGCACAGACAACGGTGCCGACGCGCTCAGTAAGCTACCCCTGGCGACCACGGAAGGGTCTGACGAACAGGACTGTGAGATAGTCATGGCAATCAATGCCTTTGAATCCACAGGTTCGCCCATGACGGCTCGCCAAATCAGAGCCTGGGCGGCCAGCGACCCCACGTTATCCTTAGTAAAAAGATGTGTCCTAACCGGTGACTGGGCAGAGGCTTGCGATGCCTGCCCCGAGGAATTAAAACCCTTTCACAGACGCATGCATGAGCTATCACTACAAGCAGACTGCCTGATGTGGGGCAGCCGAGTAGTCATGCCTCTGCGAGGCAGAGAGGCATTTGTCCGGGAGCTCCACCGCGAGCACCCGGGGATCGTTCTCATGAAGGCCATAGCCAGATCCCATGTCTGGTGGCCTGGTTTTGACGCGGACTTGGAGCTCTGCGTCCGAAAGTGCACCATTTGTGCCCAACTCAGCAATGCCCCCAGGGAGGCTCCACTGAGCCCCGGCCCTGGCCTACCAAACCGTGGTCGCGAGTGCACGTAGACTATGCGGGCCCATTCATGGGCAAAATGTTCCTCGTAGTTGTAGATGCATTTTCAAAGTTTCATGGATCGAATGCACCATTTTAAATTCAAGCACAACCTCCATCACTGTGGAGAGCCTCACAACCATGTTTGCAACGCACAGAACCCCTGACATATTGGTCAGTGACAATGGTCCGTGCTTCACCAGCGCAGAATTCCAAGACTTTACAACTGACCACGGCATAAATCACGTCAAGATGGCACCGTTCAAGCCAGTCTCCAACGGCCAGGCGGAGAGAGCAGTGCAAATCATTAAACACGGCATGCTTAAAATCCAAGGTCCCACGCTGCAGGGTCGCCTGTCGCGACTGCTGCTGGCATACAGATCTCGTCTGCACTCACTGACTGGGATCCCCCCCGCGCAACTGTTGATGAAAAGGTCTTTAAAAACAAGGCTCTCGTTAATCCTCCCAGACATGCACAAAATCGTTGAGGCATAGCGCCGTAAGCTGACTGAGTACCATGACAGAAATTCGAGGGGGAGAGGGAATGAGATAGGGAACAAAGTGTTTGTACTAAACTATGGCAGGGGTCCCAAATGGCTTGCAGGGACAGTAACGGGCAATGAAGGAAACAGGCTACTGGGAGTACAAATGGAGGCATGTAGACCAAGTCAAAAGCAGATTTACCAACAACACTGCGGAACCAGAGGCAGACTACAATGTGGAACTCGCACCACACCTGGTGGACAGACAGAGGGAACAACCTGAGGAAAGGGCAATCCCAACAGACAGCCCAGGCGAGTCAACAACAATCACACCAATCGAAACAGACAGCCCAGGCGAGATACCAGCAACCACACCCAAAGAAAAATAGACACCAAGGCAAACAACTGAACCACAACTCAGACGCTCCACACGAGAGTGTAGACCACCTGAGAGACTGAACCTATAAAGACAATAAGACCTTGGGGGAGGGTGATGTCATATATCTTACATTATTATATATAACTGTATCCTAACATGCTATACATGACTGCATGACTGTAATAAGATATGACCTGTAACCACTAGCATACCTTACCACCAGGGCTGCACTTGCAAGAGACAGGTATATAAGCATAGGTCTCAGGCAAGTGCAGCATTCCAGAGCTGTGAAATAAAGGTGCAGGTCCAGAGTGACCTTGACTTCACTACATGCCTCGTGTGAATCTGTACTGAGGGGACAGGACTTTACAACAGGGAATATAAACATCAAATAGTCACATACCAGGTTTTCATTTGATTTTACAGGTACAAATAAATACATCCACAAAAAAAATGCAACCACAAATGATTTTAAAGTCAACACAGATTGAATAAACTTACATCAAACTGATTAAGTATAGCTCCACTTTCAAGTCCTTTTCGAAGCTGAATCATGGATTCTTCTAATGAATCACCATATTCAGGATACGAGGAATGTATGGAAATATTGGGAAAATATTGAAAGTCTGTTTCATCTTCCACCTTGTCCTCCATATGACTGCTTGTAACTTGAAAATTAGAAGTGATAGAAACAAAGGCTTTCATTACAAATTTGCATTAAGATGCTTAATTAATTTGCAATTCATGTTTGCATTACTTTTCATCTTAAATCATAAGTTAAGTAAATGTGCAACATAAAGTGAGTACCTGGTGACAAGCTGTGATTTAATACAATATCAAATGACTATAGAGTTCCTAGGTGGTTTAATCATTGGGTGGGGGAGGGATATGAAAGAGAAATGGAGGATGATTCTCATGTCACTAACATCCTTTTTATGCCTGTAAATGGAACAGCAGCAGGAAGACAGGCGATATATGCGAATAGGGATCAACTGATGTCGGAAACACACAATGGCATTTTTGTCACAATCAGTGCTGCCACTACTGCTTCCTCAACCTGCTCACAAACCATGTTGGGAGGTGGACATTTACAACGGTATTCAATCCCACCATTTCCACAATTATGTTCGTCTGCTTTCAATAGCCAATTAAAACAATACAAAAACAATAACTTGTGTTCACATACAACCTATGTCAAACTTTTGGTTATACATGATGACTACCTTGATTAATAACTGTCAGATGACAAACTCTGCCAAAGTATTGACTGACTGGAGAAGTTTGGCTATGAGGAAAGATTAGAGATGCTGGGTCTGTTTTCTTTGGAACAGAGGAGGCTGAGGGGAGACTTGATTGAGGTGTATAAAATTCTGAGGGGCCTGGATAGAGAGGATAGGAAGGACCCGTTTCCCTTGGTGGAGGGGTCATCAACCAGGGGACATAGATTTAAAGCAATTGAAGGGAGGTTTAGAAGACCTATGTGTCATGTATGTACATGCTGTTTGTAGCCACCAGATGGCGTCATTGTTGGAGGCTCTCAAAATGGCTGGCCTTTTATACCTCAGCAGCAACATGTGCGTGCTGCTCAGGTATAAAAGGCCGCCCATTTTGAGAGTCAGGCATTTTGGGCCTAATTAAAGCAGAGCCAAGGTTGAACCTTGCTTAATTAAACAGTACTCAGTTTGAACCTTTATTGCATACATAACATTTGGCGACGAGAATACAAGAAACTTTGTTTGCAAAATGAGCATGATTGGATTTTTTGAGCGATTCGTGGAGGGAGAAGATTGGGCAGACTTAGTGAGCCGTTTGAACCAGTACTTCGTGGCCAACAAAATGAAGGGGGTCGACGATGCAGATCGGTGCCGGGCCGTGTTCCTCACCGTGTGCACTTTAAAGATCTACGGTCTGATCAAGAATCTACTCATGCCTAGTGATCCAACAGAGAAAACGTACGAGGAGTTGTGTACATTGGTACAGGAGCACCTCAAGCCAGACGACGGCATCATCATCTCGAGATGCAGGTTTTATACACACGTTCAATCGGAGGGCCAGAGCGTGGCGGAATTCGTTGCTGACCTGAGACGTCGAGCGGGACCGTGCAAGTTCGGGACGGTGTTGGCAGACATGCTGCAGGACTTCGATATCAACCACTAGGTGATCCTGCGCAAACTTCTGGCAATGGAGGAGTTGGATTTAAAAAGGGCCATCCAGATCACTCAATCATGTATGAAGACGGACAGGAGTCTAAAGCAAATAGCGGTGAAGAACCGAACCTCAGCAAGTACTGTAAATGAGATTGATTCGACGTTCGGCAGAGTGGCAGATGGCAAGGCCTATCCGGCTGTGTTCGCGAAACCTGTGGCTGCCCAAAGTCCACCAGCGGGAATGTATCTGACTTCTCCGTGTTGGCGCTGTGGGGGAAATCATCGGCACCAGCAGTGCCGATTTAAGCAATATAGTTGCAAAGGCTGTCTGAGAGTGGGGCATCTCTAGTGCAAGTGTCCGCAGATGAGCAAGCGAGCTGCGACACACCAGGTGGAGGATGAAAGTCAGACTGGCGTAGAACCAGATACGCAATCCGAGATGCCAGAGGAGGCAGTGTACGGACTGTACTCCTTCATAACCAAGAGTAAACCAATTTTGATTGTGAAGTTTAAAGGGATACAGGTATCGATGGAACTGGGCACGGGGGCAAGTCAATATCTCATGAACAAGAGGGCATTTTATAAGCTGTGAGATACTAAGACTGTGAGGCCCAGGCTGAGCCCTGTTAACGCCAAGCTGTGCACGTAGACCAAAGAACTGATAAAGGTGATTGGCTGTGCACAAATTAATGTGTCACATAACGGTGCGGTTCACGAGTTACCGCTGTGGATTGTTCCAGGTAATGGCTCAACGTTGTTCGGCAGGAGCTGGTTGGAGAAAATCAGATGCGACTAGAACGACATAAAAGGCGTCGTTGGAGGAGGAAAATACATGTGCCCAAGTATTGAGCAAATTCCCGTCGCTGTTCGAACCGGGTATCGACAACTTCACGGGAGCCAAGGTGCAGATCCACGTGGACTCATGTGCAAAACCTGTCCATCATAAAGCTCGAGCAGTGCCGTATATGATGAAGGAGAAGGTCAAAATTGAACTGGACAGACTCCAGCGCAAAGGGATCATATCACTGGTCGAATTTCATGAATGGGCCAGCCCCATTGTTCCTGTGCTGAAAAGTGATGGCACAGTCAGAAGCTGTGAAGACTACAAGGCTATGATCAACAGAGTTTCGAAACAAGATCAGTACCTGTTACCGAAGACTGATGACTTGTTTGTGACGCTAGCCGGAGGGAAGTCATTCACAAAACTGGACTTGACGTCGGCCTATATGACACAAGAGTTGGTCGAGATGTCGAAGAAACTTACGTGCATTAACACGCACAAAGGACTGTTTATTTAACACAGGTGCCCTTTTGGAATTCGCTCGGCTGCAGCAATATTCCAGAGGAATATGGAAAGTCTACTGAAGTGCGTTCCCAGAACCGTCGTGTTCCAAGATGACATCCTGATCAGCAGTCGTGACTCCAAGGGACATCTGAACAACCTGGAAGAGGTTCTACTGCGTTTGGATAGAGTGGGACTCAGACTGAAATGCTTGAAGTGTATCTTCATGGCACTAGAGGTCGAATTCCTCGGGAGGAAAATCGCCGCTGATGGCATCAGACCTACTGACGTGAAAAGCAAGGCCATCAAGAATGCACCCAAGCCGCAGAATGTGACAGAGTTCGTTCCTGTCTACTCAACTACTTTGGTAACTTCCTGCCTAAATTAAGCATCTTACTAGAACCACTGCACATACTATTGAGAAAAGGCAACAACTGGGGGCGGGGTGCATCGCAAGACAGAGCTTTCGAGAAAGCCACCAATTTGCTTTGCTCGAACAAACTGCTGGTACATTATGACCCATGTAAATGTTTAGTTTTGGTCTGTGAGGCATTGTCATATGGAATTGGTTGCGTGTTACAACAAGCCAATGAGTCGGGGAAACTTCAATCAGTCGCGTATGCATCCAAAAATTTGTCTAAAGTGGAAAGAGCCTACTGCATGGTAGAAAAAGCTTTAGCGTGTGTGTACGGTGTTAAAAAGATGCATCAATACCTGTTCGGTCTGAGGTTCGAATTAGAGACTGATCACAAGCCACTCATTTCATTGTTTTCCAAGAGCAAAGGTATCAATACCAACGCTTCATCCCGCATCCAAAGGTGGGCGCTGACATTATCTGTCTATGATTATGTCATTCAACACAGACCTGGCACAGAGAATTGTGCCAATGCTTTGAGTCGGTTGCCAGTGCCCACACCGGAGGTGGAAACGCCACAACCAGCCGATCTAATGTTAATCATGGATGCTTTTGAGAGTGAAGGTGCCCCTGTCACGTCGGAACAAGTTAAGACCTGGACCAGCCGGGATCCGATTTTATCGGTGGTAAAGGATTGCATCCTCAAAGGAGATTGGTCTGTCATACCTAAGCAAATGTGCGAAGAGGCCAAACCGTACATTCGTCGCAAGGATGAACTGTCTATTCAAGCAGATTGCATATTGTGGGGCAATCGCGTTATGATGCCCAAGAAAGGGAGAGAGAAGTTCGTGCGCGAGTTACACAGCACACATCCGGGTATAGTGATGCTGAAGGCCATCGCCAGCTCCCATGTATGGTGGCCAGGAATTGATTCTGAGCTGGAAGTATGTGTACATCAGTGCAACACTTGCATGCAGCTCAGCAAAGCACCAGTGGAATCGCCGCTGAGTCTGTGGTCGTGGCCATCCAAACCTTAGTCCAGGATCCATGTAGATTTTGCAGGCCCCTTCCTGGGCAAAATGTTTTTAGTGGTGGTGGTGGACGCTTATTCGAAGTGGTTGGATGCATAATCATGTCATCCAGCACGTCCACGGCAACCATAGAGAATCTCAATGTCATGTTCGCGACACATGGTCTGCCTGACATAGTGGTGAGCGACAATGGGTCGTGCTTCACTAGTCAGGAGTTTCAGGAGTTTGTGGAAAACATGTAAGGTCAGCACCATCAAGCTTGCGTTCAACGGGCAAGCTGAACGTGCAGTACAAATTATCAAGCAAAGCATGAGGAGAGTAACCCAAGGGTCACTGCAGATCCGCTTGTCCTGCATACTGCTGAGTTACAGGACAAGACCCCACACACTCACAGGGGTCTCCCCTGCTGAACTCATGATGAAAAGAGGTCTCGAGACCAAGCTATCTCTGGTATACCCGGATTTAAATAATCATGTTGAATACAAAAGACAAAGTCAACAATGGTACCATGATTGCGCAACTGTGTCACGCGAGATTTCTGTTAATGATCCTGTATATGTGTTGATCTATGGCCTGTATATGTGTTGATCTATGGCAAGGGTTCCAAATGGATCGCTGGTACGGTCATGATCGCTGTTACGGTCATGGCCAAGGAAGGCAACAGAGTATTCGTTATTAAGCTCAAGAATGGGAAAACTTGCAGGAAACACATGGATCAGACAAAGCTGAGACACACAGACGAGCCAGAACAGTCAAACGACGAAACCATCGACGACCAACCAACCTACCAGCAGTCTTCAGAGGACTCAAGGGTCATCAGTGAACCCAGAATTTCCATCACGGACTGTTCAATAAAAATGGACTTGCAATTCCGGACATGGCCACTGCCACCCCCAACAAGTCAGTCATCCAGCCATCCGCCACAACAGACTCCGCACATTCACCCAAGGCTGGAATCAAACTGAGACGACCAACCCAGGAGCGCAAAGCACCAGACCGCCTCAACCTGTGAAAGGCTGTGATAAGATCTCAGAGGGGGGTATTGTCATGTATGTACATTCTATTTGTAGCCACCAGACGGCGTAATTGTTGTGCTGCTCAGGTATAAAAGGCCAACCATTTTGAGTTAGGCACTTTGGGCCGAATTAAAGCAGAGCCAAGGTTGTATCTTGCTTAGTTAAACAGTACTCAGTTTGAACCTTTATTGCATACATAACATTGAGGAAAAATTTCTTCACCCAGAGGGTGGTGGGGATCTGGACCTCACTGCCTGAAACGGTGGTAGTGGCAAGAAAAACATTCTTGGATGTGCACTTAAAGTGCCATAACCTATAGGGCTACAAAGACCAAGAGCTGGAAAGTGGGATTAGGCTGGATAGCTCTTGATCGACCGGCGTGGACACGATGGGTCGAAATGGCCTTCTTCCGTGCTGTAAATTTCTATGATTCGATAACAAAAATCAATGTCACCTATAATAGTTTCTTGTTTCTCACCTGAAAAATGGGCAGCTGGCTGTTTAAAATTGGGGTGTGGGCGGGGAGCACCTTGCTGTACCCATTGCTGCCCAAGGCCCAGTTGATGCAAATTTCAAGTGGACCTGTAAATCGGCAAGCAGCACACCAGCCTGTTTGGGTGGGAGGCTGTTTAAATATGCAAACTGGGGTCCTACACCGGCTACAGCACTCCATTTGAAATTTTCAGGTATAAATGGGTGGTGTGGGTTCCTCACACATTCCGTCCATTTGTATCAGGCATGGAGCAACCTAACCAGCAGTCCTTAAAGAGATTATTGGCAGTAGCTTACCAAAAGGCCCCAAATGTACCGTGGGTCCTGTCGGCCCTTACTAAACCCCCTCTGGGATTAGCTCCCCTGCACCCCAGGCATGACCTGTTGACCAGCTCAGTGTGGGAGGCAGCCAATTTCTTGCTCTCTCAACTGCAAGCTACATCAGCTCACTGGTAGCAGTCAAATGAGGCCCGAACCAGAAAATGGCTTGGGTCTTCCTATGGCACTGCGGCCATTCTGCTGGTCTTGTGCCCGTTTTGGGGGGTGGCGAGGGCCGGGGTAAAGTCTAAAATCACCCCCAAGGAATCAGAAAGGAACTGTTTCTCCATTGGGAGTTTATTTCAGATGATTAAGGTACAAACTTGGAATATTATCACAGTAATCATCGCAAAGGATTGCTGAAACATAGAATGTCCTACCAGAAATAGTGGTGGATGCAGAACCCATAATAATAGCTTTTAAAGGTAAGTGGCTAAATATTTGAAATGGAACAAATTAAAGGGCATGGGGAAAGAGCAGTGGAATGGGAGTGTGAATAGCTCTTTCAGAGCTGGAGCAGGGGTAAGAGCCAAACAGCCTCTTGTCTTGTCAAATTCCAAGGTTATATAAAACGATAAAAATCCCATCTCTCTGACTGTTTTAAAAGGCTGCCAGAGACAGCAGGAGCTTTGGTACAGTCACTAAACTAAGATTCTAAATGTTGAGGCCAAAGCATTTAATTATGATATCATGCAGGCATCTATGAAATGCAGTATTGTAAACAAAAGAAAATGTTCAATCCAGAAATTAAAACATATTTTTATAATTAACAATATTTTTATGGTAAAGACTGAATATAAAATATAAAACGAACTACAACAAACGTTTGTGCAGATCAAAATTAATTGAAGTCTCTGTTAGGAATGCTAGCAGGAAGGGTTTTATTAAAGAATACATTTTGTGTTCAGGACACCATTTTGTGGTTAAAAGACAGCTATTGCAGAAACTGTTGAAAAGGGCAATATCTGTAGATATCAACAAATTAGCTCCAATCTCTAAAACTGTACCAACTGTCGGCATATAGAGCCTTGTGTAGTTCTAATCTTCTAATAGATACATTTATTTGTTTGACAACTATGGGCCCAAGTTTCCACAGGATAAAAAACGGGCGCCCCTCCGAGCTGGGCGCCCGTTTTTCACGCCTAAAACGGCGCTAGAAAAAGAACGCGCTATTCTCGAGCGCTTTGCAGCTCCTTGTCTGTTTGGCGCGGCGCCCAGGGGGGCGGAGCCTACACTCGCGCCGATTTTGTAAGTGGGAGGGGGCGGGTACTATTTAAATTAGTTTTTTTCCTGCCGGCAACGCTGCGCGTGCGTGTTGGAGCGTTCGCGCACGCGCAGTGTGAAGGAAACATTGGCACTCGGCCATTTTTGTAGTTCTTTGTAGCTGTTTAATTTTTGAACATTTTTAAATAAAAGCACATTGCCATCAGCACATCAGCACTGAGGCTACCCTTCTCACTGTCTCCTTCCCCTCCCCACCCTCCACAGCAACAAACGGCGGTTTCCTCCCCCTCCCTCCCCTCCACGGCAACAAACCGCTGTCTCCTTCCCCTCCCTCCCCTCCACGGCAACAAATGGCGGTTTCCTCCCGCTCCCTCCCCTCCGCGGCGGCAACAAACCGCTGTCTCCTTCCCCTCCCTCCCCTCCACGGCAACAAACGGCGGTTTCCTTCCCCACCCCCCATGGGAACGAACGATGGCTGAAGCACTTTCACACAGGTAGGAAGATGGTTTATTTAATCTTTTCTTTGCTTATAAATGTTTATTCAGGTTGGATTTATTTGTATAATATTTGTAGAAGTATAAATAAGGATTTATTGTAGAATTTAATGACTTCCCTTCCCCCCCCACCTCGTTCTGGACGCCTAATTTGTAACCTGCGCCTGATTTTTTAATGTGTAGAACAGGTTTTTTCAGTTCTACAAAAATCTTCACTTGCTCCATTCTACTTTAGTTTGGAGTACGTTTTCACTGTGGAAACTTTGAAATCAGGCGTCAGTGGCCGGACACGCCCCCTTTTGAAGAAAAAATTCTGTTCCAAAGTAGAACTGTTCTACCTGACTAGAACTGCAGAAAAATAAAATGTGGAGAATTGCGATTTCTAAGATAGTCCGTTCTCCACCAGTTGCTCCTAAAAATCAGGCGCAAATCATGTGGAAACTTGGGCCCTATATGTTTAACTTTTCTTTACATGCAAGGACAGCTTTTGTTATGAGACCCACTCTCCGAAACGCTGAGCTCATATAAGTTGGTGTAAACCAAGAGTGAGGTCATGGAGGAGGTAGGATGGAATTTTTTTTTAAGCTGAGTATAAAAAGTGAGACCACTGCAAGGAAATTATGGAAGAGCTATTCAACCTGCAACTGAACTCAGCAACTGTAATGTGAGGTCACCCATAGCCTTCATATCGTTGTGTGTGTTGTCTGTTGAGTATTATTCCCTCTAATAAAATCTATAAACGAAAACACTATCTAGAACCTTAATTACCGACAGAGACAAGAGGTCGAAACTAGTCTCTCAGCAATATTAACTAACGGTCTGCAATCCCAGAAAAAAGAAAAAATATATTTGTACTTTGTGTAAGTAGCAATTTATGATACCACAGCATTAATGGGGAAAGACTCAATCCCCACATCACAGATTTATGAAAGAGAAATCGTGTTTGACAAAAGCTGTTAAGAGTTTTTTGAACTATAACCAGCAGAGTGGAGAAGGGGGAACCAGAGGATGCAGTGCATTTGGATTTTCAAAAAGCATTCAATAAGGTGCCACACAAGAGGTTATTGCATAAAATTAGGGCTCATGGATTAGCATGGATTGAGAACTGGCTAATGGACCGAAAACAGAGAGCAGGAATTAACAGGCCATTATCAGGTTGACAGGCTGTAACTGGTGGGGTGTGGCAAGAATCAGTGCTTGGGCCTCAGCTATTTACAAGTGAAGTGATTACGAGCATTCACATTTTTGTGTTCTTCTGCGCATGTGCGCTGTCACAGAGGTCCAGCTGTGCATGTGCAGTAGCGCACAGTGTAGCCACGTCTTGTTCAGCTGCGCGGGTGAACGTCCATCACTGGATATGTGGCGAGAAGAGGATCAAAAGGGAATCGGAAAGAGAGAGGGAGGTGTCGAAGAGGTCAGAGAGAGGGAGAGGGAGAGAGAGGTCAGAGAGAGCGCGCGGGGGCGAGGTGAGCGGGGAGGGGGGGTGAGCGGGGGCAACGGGGGGGGCGTCGAAGAGAGGGTGGGGGTTGGAGGGGGGGGTCGGAGAGAAGGGGGGGAGTCGGGGAGAGAGAAAGGGTCAGAGAGAGGGGGGTTGTCGGAGAGAGAGGGGGGGCTCGGAGAGAGAGGGGGGCTCGGAGAGGGGGGGCTCAGAGAGAGGGGGGGCTCAGAGAGAGGGGGGCGGGAGAGAGAGGGCGGGTGGGAGAGAAGGGCGGGTGGGAGAGACGGGTCGGAGAGGGGGAGGGAGAGAGAGAAAGAGAGAGCAAGCGAGAGAGAGCAAGAGATCAGAGAGAGAGAGATCAGAGAGAGAGAGTGTGAGCGCGAGCGAGGGGTCGGAGAGAGAGACAGGGAGGTCAGAGAGAGAGAGAGTGAAGGAGCGAGAGAGGGGGGTTGGAGAGAGAGGGGGATCGGAGATTGAGGGGAGTCGGAGAGCGAGAGAGAGAGCGAGGGAGAGGGGGAATTCAGAGAGGGGTGTTGGAGAGAGAGGTCGGAGAGAGACTGAGGGGGGGTCGGAGAGAGAGTCAGGGGGGGTCGGAGAGAGAGTGAGGGTGGTCGGAGAGAGAGAGAGAGGCGAGTCGGAGAGAGGGGGGGGTCGGAGAGAGAGAGGGTCGGAAAGAGGGGGGTCATAGAAACACAGGAAATAGGTGCAGGAGTCGGCCATTCGGCCCTCCGAGCCTGCACCACCATTCAATAAGATCATGGCTGATCTTTCCTTCAGTACGCCGTTCCTGCTTTCTCTCCATACCCCTTGATCCCGTGGGGAGGGAGAGCGCGCGAGGGGAGGGGCGGGGAGAGAGCGCATGCGCGCGGGGGGATGGGGGGGAAGAGAGAGAGCGCGCGCGGGGGGGGGGGGGGGGGGGAGAGAGCGCGCGCGGGGGGGGGTGGGGGGAGAGAGCGCGCGCGATGGGGGGAGGGAAGAGAGAGCACGCGGGGGGGTGGGGGGGAAGAGAGAGTGCGCGCGGGGGGGTGGGTGGAGAGAGAGCGCGCAGTGGGGTGGGGGGGGAGAGAGAGCACGCGTGCGCGCAGTGGGGTGGGGGGGGAGAGAGAGCACGCGTGCGCGCAGGGGGGTGGGGCAGAGCGCACGCGCAGGGGGGTGAGAGAGAGCGCGTGCGGGGGTGGGTGGGGCCGGGGGGGGAGAGAGAGAGCGTCCGGGGAGATGGGGGGGGGGAAGAACGCGCGGGGGGGGGGGGGAAAGAGAGCGCGCGCGTGGGGTCGGGGGGGGAGAGAGCGCGCGCGGGGGGGTGGGGGGGGGGGGAGAGAGAGCACGCGTGGGGGTGGGGCTGGGGGGGGGGGAGAGAGCGCGCGCGAGGGGGGCCGGGGTGGGGGAAAGAGAGCGCGCGTGCGCAAGGGGGGCCGGTGAGAGAGAGCGCGCGCGGGGGATCAGGGAGAGAGAGCGCGAGGGGGCTAGAGAGAGGAAGAGTGGTCAGAGAGAGAGAGAGAGAGAGAGAGAGAGGTCGGAGAGATCGGGAAGCGGAGAGAGGGGGAATCGGGGGGGTGGGAAGAGAGGAGGTCAGAAACGTTGCAGGGCGTTGGTGGAGAGAGAGAAACAGTACGGAGAGAACAGCGGGGATGGCGGAAGAACATGATGCAGGTGTAAAGGGGCGATTGAGAGCAAGAACGTGATCCAAATGTTAAGACTGGATGAAATCCGAAAGTCACGACATTGTCACTATTCACTTCATACCCAATAAACCTGTTAATAATCCGTGACCCACACACAATCCTCATCTATGGCGGGGGCGGGGGGAAGGAACTTGTTGTTGGGAGAAGGTAATGAATCTGTGAGGGAGGAATTTGGGCAGAGGAGAAGGTCAAGAACTTGGGCTGGGGGTAGGAAGCCAGGAATTTGGTGGGGTGGAGGGGGAAAGAGTGTCAGAGACTTGGGGGGAGTAGGTCAGAAACTTGGGTGGGGGAAGGAGGTCAGGAATTTGCACGGTGCGCGGGGCGTGTGGGGGAAGGTCTTCACCTATGGGAGTAAGTCCTGTCTATTCCAAATGAGCTCTGGTCTATCTGGAGTCGGCAGTCAGAAGTCAGAATGGCTTGAATTACATTTTGCAAAGAGAAGCTGATTAGTCCCCTTGGAGGATAAGACACGCCTCTCAGCTATCAGGACTTGTCATCAAGGGGGCCCAATCAGAGCTTTAGGAGTGTCAAATTAACACATTCCATTTACAATCTATATTAATGACTTAGTTGAGCTGATGATACAAAGCTAGGTGGGACAGTAAGCTGCGAGGAGGACACAAAGAGCCTGCAAAGGATCTCAACAGGTTAAGTGAGTGGGCAAGGCCATGGCTAATGGCATATAACAGAGAAATGTGAAGTTATCCACTTTGATAGGAAATATAGAAAAGCAGCCTTTTTTTTTTAAATGGTGAGAGATTGGGAAATGTTAGTCTTCAGAGGGAATCACAGAAAGTTAACATGCAGGTAATTAGGAAAGCAAATGGTATGTTAGCCTTTATTACAAAAAGATTGGAGGGCAAGAGTAAAGCAATCTTACTGCAAATATTCGGGGCCTTGGTGAGACCACACCTGCAGTACTGTGTACAATTTTTGTCTCCTTGCCTTAGAGGAGTGCAACAAAGTTCACTGGACTGATTCCTGGGATGGGGGGAGGGGTGGGATTGGTCCTTTGACCAGAGATTGTGTAGACTGGGCCTATAATCCTTAGAGTTGAGAAGAATGAGAGGTGATCTCATTGAAATGTATAAAATTATTTAGGGGCTTGACAGGGTAGTTGCTGGGAGGATAAAGAGAAGGGTTGTGAATCTTTTGAATTCTCTACCCCAAATGGGCTGTGGTTGCTTAATCGTTCAATATATTGAAGACACTTCGATAGATTTTTGGATACTCAGGGAACCAAGAGCTATGGGTCACAGTGAGGGAAGGTAGAGTTCATGTAGAAGATCAGCCATGATCTTATTAAATAGCAGAGCAAGCTTAAAGATCCGAATGACCTTTTCCTGCTCCTATTTCTTATTTATGTTCACCGAGTTCCTAATCTCAGCTAAATTATTAGGAGGAGTCCAGGGAAGACCAGACAATTCTTCTTAGACAGGGCAAAATTAGAGCATGATCCACTGACACACCACCTAGTGACTGGTTCAGGCTGGGCACTGGTAGAAGCTACCCTTGGTACAAAGCTGGGGAAGGATAAATCAAGAATAATTTTTTTTTATAAACTGAAAGACCAGGCTGATACCCACATTTATTATTTGTGTAAGCTCCTCTTCTGCTTTAAATATGAACAAAAAAAAGTCTTACTGTAGGAAACTTAAAAACACGACCAGTTTTTCATTTTTATATTGTATATCATTTGCAATGAAGTCAACATTTACAATAATTGACAAAGCCTCTCAGCTATTGCTTACCTTTTTGTTTGACGAGCAGTACAAGTTCTCTGGAGTGCGACTCTCTGCTTGCTTTGATGAACATTACAACCTGGTCATGAGTATGTTCAGAGATGTCTCTGCCATTAATCAACAAGATCTGATCCCCTTCATTCAGTTTGGGCATACAAATGTCAGCCTATGCAACAGATGCCAAAATATTTTAAACAAAAATTTACAAGCTTTTGGGTTGTGAGCAAAAATTATGTTCATTATGTGAAAAGAAAATTGCATTGATTATTTGGCATAAGTGCAGCCTACTGTCTTCGGCTCTTTTTCAGCCTATACACTGTCTCCTACGGTTAACGTTATTTCATTGTTGAAGAAAAATCTTTCCTCAATGTTGAAAAACTAATAAGCCATTCTCTGCTTGCTCCAGGAATCAGACTGACTTTTGTTACATTCCTCCTGTTTATACAGATAGAAATTATAATTTTCAATTCCGTTGAGTAAATAACCAAACTTTCTGTATTTGCTCAAGCAAGTGGAATTCTTAGTATTTCCATGCAGATGAACTCTTAGCAAGCTGATTTATTTTCCTGTAACTTTTTTCAACACAAGATGAAAACTGTATAGACATTAGTCAATCGTGGAAGAAAGTTCCTTCAACACGAATTTAAAGAGTTTTCCACACCTACTTCCTCATATTTATTTTGCCATTAAAGTTAGCCTAGGGAGGAAAGTATGGTCTTCAGTCTCAAGAGGATATTCCCATGTCCTGGAGTGGTCATCAGACCTTTTCTTTCAAAGAAAAACTCTCCCTGCTCCCTCTGTTTTATTCCCAAAATCACTCAACTTCATCTTCTCATCTCCCTGTCCACACATTTAATTTCTCGGCTTTATCCAATACTCTTTCCTACACTTCTGTCTTCCCTACTCCATCACTGGCTGAGAATCATGAGGTCTGCTCTCATTGCAAATTTCCACTGCCAAACGTGCAGCCACCTGATCGCAAAAGGCCTGAACCAGTCAGTAGCACTTTGGGAAGCTTTGCCATCAAGAGGTTAAAAACATGGCAAAGCTGTACTATTAGTTTGTAACTGGATGGTGGTCTTTACCATGCAAGTATACTGAGGGAAGTGCCATTAAGCCCACTGAAACACTACATGGCAAGACAATTGAATACTGATGGCATTTCCTGGAACCTCTTTTCTGTCCACTTCCATCGACAGTTATTCCTCTCACATCTACGGTTTCTTACTGAAACCCTTTGTGATTCTTTGCCTTCATTCTAGGTGGTTCCATTCTTATCTATCTAATCAAAGCTAGAAAATCTCCTGCAATGGCTTTTCTTCCCACTCCTGCATCGTTACTGTTATATATGTAAACTTATATTTACTCTATACTGCCACCAGAGGGCTCATCCCCTGGAGTCCCAAGGGATCCCATAATTCCTTGGGAGCACAGGTATTTAAGGAGGTCTCACAGGTTGGCGAGGTACTCTGGAGACCTGCAAATAAAAGACTAAGGTCAAACGTTACTTTGAGTTCACAGTGTTCAGTCTGACTCTTTCTCCATACATAAGTTACCTCCGTGTCCACCAAGTATTTATCCTTGGCCTCCTCCTATTTCTCATCTATATGCTGCCCCTTGGCGATATCATCCGAAAACAGTCAGTTTCCACATGTACGCTGACGACAGCCAGCTCTACCCCTCCACCACTTCTGTCGACCTCTGCTTGGTATCTAAATTGTCAGACTGCTTGTCTGACATCCAGTACTGGATGATGAACAGAAATGTTCTCCAATTAAATATTGGGAAGACCGAAGCCATTATCTTTGGTCCCCACCACAAACTGCGTTCCCTAACCACTACCATATCTCTAGCATCAATCAGGGGGTGAACAAGACAGTTCGCAATCTCGGTGTCATATTTGATCCTGAAATGAGTTTCCGGCCACATATCCGTGACATAACTAAAACCTCCTTTTTCCACCTTAGTAACATTGCCCGCCTGCATCCCTGCCTCAGCTCTGCTGCTGCTGAAACCCTCATTCATGCCTTTGTTACCTCTAGATTTGACTACTCCAACTCACTCCTGGTTGGTCTCCCAGATTCTACACTACGTAAACTTGAGGTAATCCAAAACTCAGCAGCTCGTGTCCTAACTCTCACCAAGTCACGATCACCCGATCACCCCTGTGCTTTCTGACCTGCATTGGCTCCCAACCCCACAAGATGTCTGCACTCCTCAAATTCTGCTCTCTTGAACATTCCTCATTATAACTGCTCAACCATCGGTGACCTTTAGCTGTTTGGGCTCTAAGCTCTTGAACTCCCTCCCTAAACCTCTCTGCCTCTCTATCTGTCTTTCCTCCTTTAAGACGTTCCTTTTAACCTACTCCTTTAACCAAGCTTTTGGTCATCTGCCTTAATTTATTTTTTTGTGGCTCGGTGTCAAATTTATCTGTGTTGTCATTAACACTGCTGTGAAGCGCCTTGGGATGTTTTACCACATTAAAGGCGCTATATAAATAAAAATTATTCCAACTTCACTTACACATTATACTCCAACTTATCTAAAGGTAGTGAATGTGTTTTCTGCTCTATTGAAGCACTTGATTTTGATTTCCTGTGCCTAAAATTATCTGTCCTGCAACCTATTTAATTAAACTGCTGCCCTCATCATTCTCTTAATCTTAATAACTCTTCGAGAAATGTACATCTTTTTATTTAGTAGTTCTCAGTGATTTCAATGTTCACCATCAGCAATGGTTCCACTTCTGATTCTATCAAGCTGACATTAATGTGTAAGAATATCAATATGTTTTTATATTACCTTTATTTTTCTAATAAAGACAGAATGGTAATGTGTTCACAAAAACCCTGCCTTTTCCCCTCAATAATGCTAACACTGGGGAAGGATGAATTTAAAGACCAAAGATGCTGTACTGTAAAGAAGGGCACGCATAGTTTATTAAATAAATAAGCAAGGTGGATAATATTGAGCTTAGAGTTGTTTGTTTTAAAATACATAGGGCTCAATTTTCTCCAATACAGTTTTTTGGCATATTTGAACAGTTACACCCTTTTTTTGGGGCCTAACAACCCCCACAAAAAATCTTTAAAGTTTTCCCATTCTAATTTTTCAAATTGTCGCCGCGCAACCTGTCCTTTAGCTTCGGGAGTTGGAGCCTAATGTCTGCACCAAAAAAAGGAAGCCCCTCCTTCTGCGTATGCGTGACTGGTAAGGGCACGCCTGCCCAGTACACCACCTGGTCTGCATTCAGCCATTTTTAAAGAACCAGTTGTGAGAACTTTTATTCTGAGTGGGAAAAAAAAATCGGGAGCTGCAATATGCAACGCAGCTCAAGAACTAAGAATTTCTCACAGGACGAAGTGGAGGCCCAATGGCATGAGCTGGACACCAGCAGAGGTCAAATAAAAGTTTCACCAAAAGAAATGAAGAAACGCTGGAGCCAACTTTCACAAGATTACTGTGCAATGGTGACCACCCCGAAATCCGGAGGCCAATGCAAAAAGTGGCAGGACCTTGGCCAAGCAGTTCGTGTAAGTAATACTTAATTTATTCACTGGAATTGCAATTATAAATGTGACCATCTGTATGTCCCACCAAGCAGAAAGACACCCTCTCTAAAAAGTTAGGTTTTCATCTTGGCAGAGGAAGGTGGCACACAAGAAAGAGAGAACTCTAACAGGAGGAGGCATGGCAAATATGCACCCACTGACAGCCGTGGAAGAGAGGGTCCTGCCTGGAGAAAAGCAACCACCACTGCATAAGCTGGGCCCACACTCGAGGCAGAGGGTAAGTCCTGCAAATTCCACAGTCTGCTTTTCCTAAATGTTAAGCACTGCGCAGGCTAGCCATGCTTCGGTTCATGGGGATGCCTCCGTCAGTTACGCTTCAGTTGATGCAATGTGCTACCATTCATCGTGGTCCTTCAAATTAGCCTACTGCCTGCGCTATGTGAGCCTACTCATGCCACCCTGCCCCCTCCTCTGCTGCTAACCATTTGTGCGGTTATATTTTTCAGAACTTGAGGCCAACCCTGACGAGGCTGAAGCCGATACAGATGATGATTCAGACACTGACGAGTCTAAAGAGAACATCTTCCAATCCGACCTTCTAGACCAAGATCATGGAGGTGAAGGGCAGGGAGAGGAGGTGCTGGTGCCAACTATTGAGGCGCCAGCCCTTCTCCTGAATGGTGGGACATTTCATGGTTTCACACAATCCGAGGCTGCGGTCCCAGTGGGGTGCAGCGAGCCACACCCAGGGCCCCACCGTCCGAGGCTGCGGGTCCCAGTGGGGTGCAGTGAGGCACACCCAGGGCCCCACCCAGGGTGGAGGGGATGGAGAGCTCTCCTGAGATGTAGGATGTAACAGATGTGGTTCAGATGATGGCAATGCATGGGGAGAGCATTGACCTTACGCGATCACTTCTGGACACCATCGGTGGGATGGGTGATGAAGTATCGGGACTGTCGGGAGAAGTAACAACATGCTCGCAACAAATGGGAACACTGTCCGGGCACATTAGGGATGGAATGTAGGAGTTAGCTGCTGCAGTAAGGGAACACGCCCAGACCCCGCAGCCATTGATGGAATCAACTGCCACTCCCACTCCAATCCCCAGACCAACCTCTGAAGAGGCCCAAGCTGGGCTTTCCATATTACTGCCTGCCCACGCCCTCCAACAAGAAGTGCATATTACCTGAGATTCTCAAAAGAATAAGCTTGGTATCAACCCGAGAAACACTGTGCCACCACCAGCGGGCAGGGGTGGAGTCACCAAGACCAAGTGCAGCGGGCGGTCTTAGAATAAGGTGGAGGAGCTGTTGTTGTTGTTACTGTTCTCAAATTAAAAGTTTTTGTAAGTGATGTAAATTTACAAGTTTAAAAGTTTGTAAGTGATCTTAACTGAATCGATTAAAGTTTGATACAAGAATATTTTTATTAAAGTTAAGAATTTTAAATAAAATATATTTTAAATTATAACTGAATCAGTTACATTATTTGTTCCATTATTAACACAACATTACGGAATAGGCCCAAACAGTAAACATGGTCCATTTGGAATAGTTGCCGCTGAGCCTTCAGGCAGCAAAGAGTTCACGGATGAGCTGCTAGCGCAATGCTCACGCAATCGTTAAAGGGGCACGACGGCCCGTCCTCCACTGCCGTCGTGCTCCGGGTTCAGGTAGTTGCATGGCTTCCTCATCCTCCTCGTCATCAGCCACTCTCACCTCAGGTGGGTCTTCTATTACCAGCTGCTATTGCCTCATGATGGCTAAGTTGTGCAGCATGCAGCAGACAACAGTGAACTGACTGACAATCTCAGGGGAGTATTGCAAGTAGCCTAAGGAATGGTCCAGGCATCGGAAACGCTGCTTCAAGATGCCAATGGTCCTCTCTATTATGCTACACGTCACAATGTTGTATTCTCGCTAAGCTTCCGTCTGGGTTACGCGTAGAGGCGTCATGAGCCAGGTGGCGAGGCCGTACCCTTTGTCCCCCAGCAGCCAGCTCTGCCCTTCTGGCTGCTGCTGAAATATGGTAGATATAGCGCTCTCGCGTAGGGGGTGCTCCCAGGGTGTCTCATCTCATCACAGATGCATGTCATCACAGACAAGCTGCACATTCACGGAGCGGGAGCCTTTTCTGTTCCTGTACATCTCGGAATCCTCCAAAAAGTGCTTGCAAGGCGATGTGGGTACAATCAATGCAGCCCTGTACCTTGAGGAAGTCAGCAATCCTGGAGAAGCCCACAGCCCTATCATGCATTGCCTGGACGGTCATGGGAAACTTTATGTAGTCATTCCTCCGGGCATATAGTGGAGCAGTCACCTGCCGAATGCAGATATGAGTTGCATGTTGAGAAATGGCGCACACATCCCCAGTCGTGGCCTGGAATGATCCAGATGCATAAAATTAAAGTGCAGCTGGAACCTTTACTTCAACTGCTAAAGCAGTCCTCCGAACGCTTCTGGGATGCAGGTCTGCTTTTATTAACTCACAGATCTCGGTTACAACTTCTTTGCGGAAATGCAGCCTTCTCACAGTCTGCCTCACTCGGGTGTAGGTATGAATGCCTGTCTCGATATACCCGATGTGGGTGAGGCCTCCTGCCAATCATCCTACATGCTGTGAGGTTCCTCAGGTAATGCTGAAGGCTTGCACGAGGTATGGCATTGTCAATATTGCCCCCATAATTAAATTGTAGCTTTGCAACAACCTCAAAACAACAGGACAAAGCACGCACCCTCTTCTTTCCTCTCTCTCTCCCCAAGGTGGATGCCTTAGTATGGACCACACCCTGGTCTGTGCATGCGCAATAGGCTTGCTTACGACAGGAAGATAGGCATGCAATGAAGACACTTGGGACAACAAAGTCTAATGCAATTCTTGAATTTTTTTGAAAGTACCACCCCACCACCAAATGTCTCCTCACCGGGCTCGAGGGTCAGAGCGTCGGCTGGCAAAATCGCTCCCTCACCCAGACACGGGCTCGGCTTTCACCACCACCCACCGGACTTCTTTTGAAACTACCGAGGTGGACAGTATTGAGCTTTTAGAAATTGATAATTTATAGCTCAAGGGTTCTCATCAATTATACAACTGGCAGTTCACTTCAGCTTCCACCCCACCCCTCCTCCCCAGGCTTCTTTTGAAGCCGAGCCCCAAGCCCGTGTCCAGGCGAGGGAGCAATTCTGCCGGCCGATGCTCCGACTCTCGAGCCCGGTGAGGAGACGTTCAGTGGTGGGGTGGTACCTGTACTTTGAAAAAAAAATCAAAAATTCAAGAATTGCATTAGACTTCCAATTTCTCCCTTTTAACTTTCAACAAATTTACATTTATGATGCACATTCTCTGCTTTCTTCACTCCCTCCAAAACTTTGGCTAAAAACAATGCGTCATTCTGCGCTGATTTTTCTTAAGTGCCCAGAAGGTTTTTTGGAAGTGGTCACATACGCCGTCCTAGGAAAAATGTAAGTTGGCCAAACTTGCTTAAATCTCAAATATTGGCGCAGACATCAAGTTATGACGCAAAAGAATCGTAGCCTAAAAAATTCGGACTCAAGTGAATTACCCTGGCATAGAAACTTTGGCAAAACTTGGGAGATTTTTATTTACCTCAAAAAAAAACGGCGCAGATAATTGGGGAAAATTGAGCTCATAGGCTGTTGAGATAAAAACACAGGCTTTTCATCACAGCAAGGGGTAGTGTAAGAGAAAGCGATGGCTGCAATATAAAAGGCAGTATGTTGCTATAGAGCCTACATCAAAGGATTTTGTACATTAAAGCTATCGCTCAGGAAATCTTTGGCAATCTGTTCAAACAACTGGGTGGTAATAAATGATGAGATAGTGTTGCATCTAGCAGGAAGCCGACCATAAAGAAAATGGTATGAGAGATTCAATGTGTTTTTACTTAGGAAAACTTTTTGCTATCTTCAAGAGCTAGTGGCATGAACAGGCTTGGAGAAGCCATTTTCACAGTTCCTCAATAAATCCTACAAACTAATGTTAAACACAAGGCTGATGTATGTTCCTCTGTATAGGTATTTACAATTAATGTTTTGTCAATAATAAAGGTAGTGAATTATCAGACATATTACTGTCTCTAGCTTTTCAAATCTGTTAAAAGATTAATGAAGGAATTATCCAATATTTTGGTGAACCACATCAATAACTAAGAATAGTCGTTGTTTGAACTAGCTCTAATTTGATAAGACCCATACGGTAGCAGAAGCAATAGCTGTTCAGCTTGGATATTTTAGCAATACATAAATTAGAGGAGTATGTAGTGCAGTATTTTGTACAAGCACTCTACTCTGATTCCGTCACGGCAAACGAGTCCCAGGAGGGCAGAGAAAATGCTTCAAGGGTGCCCTCAAAGCCTCCTTGAAAAAACGTAAAAATGGCCTACTCCTGCACCTATTTTCTATGTTTCTATACTAAATATATTCAAAAAGGAGTTAGATGAAGTCCTTACTACTAGGTGGATCAAGGGGTATGGCGAGAAAGCAGGAATGGGTACTGAAGTTGCATGTTCAGCCATGAACTCATTGAATGGCGGTGCAGGCTAGAAGGGCCGAATGGCCTACTCCTGCACCTATTTTCTATGTAACATCTCCACCAACTCTTGGGAATCCCTGGCCCAAGACCACTCAAAGTAGAGGAGAAGCATTCGAGAAGGCGGCAAACACTGAGTTTCTTCATCAGCCAAGTACAAACAGTGGAAGGAGCGTACGACAAACCAAGCACCCCACCCACCTATCCCTTCAACCACCACCTGTGACAGTCTGTAGATCCCGCATAGGACTCATTAGTCACCTTAGAATTCATATTAGTGTGGAAGTCATCCTCGACTCCGGGGAACTGCCTAAGAAGAAGATATTGTATGGCATGGTGCTGGACCCCTAAAGGTTGGAGATCTTGAGAGTAAAGTAAACCCCTTAAGCGAATTAGTGGAGATACTAGAGATGGAATTTTTTTTTTAGTAAAAGAGTAAGACCAAACTCTAAACAGAATATGCTGGAAATACTCAGCAAGTCAGGTAGCATCTGTGGAAAAAGGAACAGAATTAATGGTTCAGGTCTGTGACCTTTCGTCAAAACTGGAAATATTGCAGATGTGACAGGTTTTAAGCAAGTACAGTGGCTGGGAAAAGGGAAGGAGTGTGATAGGGTGGAAGGCAGGAATATTTTAAACGACAAAAGGGATGATAGTGCAAGGCAAAAGGGGTTGGTAATGGGACAAGTAAAAAAAACAAAAGATGGGTCAAGAGGAGCTGAAAGTTGCAACAGAAGAATCATTACCAGTACCTGCAGTCCGAAAAAATGGGAGCGGTGGTTATGATCTGAAATTGTTGAACTCCATATTGAATCTGAAAGGCTGTAAAGTGCCTAATCGAAAGATGAGGTGCTGTTCCTCGTGCTTCATTAAATAGTGTAGGAGGCCGAAGACAGAGGGATCCGAGAAGGAGTGAGGCGGAGAATTAAAGTAACAGGCAACCAGAAGCTTGGGGTCACACTTGCAGACTGAATGGAGGTGTTCTGCAAAGCGGTCACCCAATCTGCATTTGGTCTCCCCAATGTAGAGGAGACCGCATTATAAGCAGTGAATACAGTTGAAATTTAATTGAAAGAAGTACAAGTAAATCGCTGTTTCATCTGGAAGGAGTGTTTGGAGCCCTGGACGATGCGAAGGGAGGAGGTCAAAGGGCAGGTGTTGCATCTCCTGCGCTTACATCGGAAGGTGCCATGAGAAGGGGAGGGGTGTGGGGGTGTTGGAAGAGTGGACCACAGGGTGTTGTGAAGGGAACGATTCCTTCGAAAAGTTGAAAGGGGAGGGGAGGAGGGGAAGATGTATTTGGTGGTAGCATTGGCTGGAGGTGGCAGAAATGGCAGAGGATATTCCATTAAATGTGGTGGCTGGTAGGGTGGAAGGTGAAGACAAGGGGAACCCTATCATGGTTCTGAGAGGAAGAGAAAAGGGTGAGAGCAGAAGTGCCGGAATGGGACGGACAAGGTCGAGAGCCAGTAAACAACGGTGGAGGGGAATCCTCGGTTGAGGAAAAAGTAAGACATATCAAAAGCACTTGTGTCAAAAGTGGCATTGTCAGAACAGATGTGAAAGAGATGGAGAAACTGGGAGAATGGAAGAGAGTCCTTAACAGGAAGCGTAGTGGGAGGAATTATAATCAAGGTAACTGTGGGAGTCAGTGGGCTTACAGTGAATATTGGTCGATATAATTGCAGGACGGAAGTAATTGTAGTAATACTTCTTTACTCTTATACTCCAATTCTTTTGTAATAAAGGCTAACATACCATTTGCTTTCCTAATTGCTTGCTGTAGCTGCATGTTAACCTTTTGTGATTCGTATACAAGGATACCCAGGTCCCTCTGAATACCAACATTTCCCAATCTCTCTCCATTTAAAAAATATTCTGCTTTTCTATTTTTCCTATTATCTTGTCAGCAAACTTGGCGACATTACACTCGGTCCCTTCATCTAATTCATTGATATAGATTGTAAATAGCTGAGGCCCAAGCACTGATCCTTGCGGTACACCACTAGTTACAGCCTGTAACTTCCAAAATGACCCATTTATACCTACTCTCTGTTTTCTGTCCGATAACCAATTCTCAATTCATATTACCCCAAATCCCATGAGCCCTAATTTTGTGTAATACCCTCTTGTGTGGCAACTTATCGAATGCTTTTTGAAAATCTATGAAACGATGGATTGATATTTGGTGGTGGGGCGTGATTCAGGGGAGATAGGAGGAGGTGTCAAGAGAGTTGGCATCCAGCCTCTGGAAGGCAAAGGTCTGTCTGCCAAATAACAACAGCGTCACCCTTGACAGCAGGTTTAATGACAATGTCAGGTTTGGATCCGAGAGAACAGAGTGCTGCAAGTTCAGAGGGCGGTAGGTTAGAGTGAGTGAGGGGGAGCAAAGAAATTAATGTCACACCGGCAGTTCCCAATGAAAAGATGTAGAGAGGGTAAGAGGCAAGAGCTGAGCATCATACCAAGCTCCAAACTCATTGAGGTGGGAGCATAAGGGGATGAAGCTGGGCCTTTGCTGAGAACTGATTGACCTTACTCTCACTGGTCCTGAACAGAGGGGATAGTGAAAACACAGCAAAGGAGCAGATTGGAAGGATGGATGGGGTCAGAGGAAAGTGAACAGCAAGACGACTCTGGAGGGGCTTTGGTATTTATTGAAACTTGCAGTTCTTGACATCTGAAGGAAGAAAAAATGTTTTTTTGTTACAGCGCCGGATGAGTCAAAGGATGAAATGGAACTGCAGACCAGGACAACTCTGAAAGAGAGAGAGTTGGTGCTTTGGCGGCACGTGGCATTGAGCATGGATCTCAGGAAGTGGCGAGATTGCTGAATATCATGTAGATTTCTGTAATAATGGGTGGATCCAAAACATGAAGGGTGGAATTTCAGTTGGAATCCACGTGGATTAAGTTGGAGCCGGAGACATTTGCTGAGGAAGGAGATGTGGCTGTGAAAGCGAGTTTCAGTAGGTACCTAATCAAACATAAGGAGAAATAGAAAGCAATGAAGATAAAGAAGGTAAAAGAGGCAAATACCGTTGGTGAGAAGAGCAAAACTTCTTCGAGGTGGACCAAACTAAGTCTTCCGTCATACAAGGATTGTCTACTGTAGTCAGAGCCCCATCCGACACAAATAAAGGTTTAAAGAAAATGTGTAAGTGGTTGAAAGGTGTCTTCCAGAAGGACAGGACTAAAACTGCTTGAATACATGGGAGTGTTTATTGTGGCCGAAGCTGTTTCACAGAATTAAATGTTTCATGAATGAATTAAATGAAAAAGAAAATAAGCAGAAACAGTTAGAAATAGATGTACAGGAGAAGGAAATCCAACAATTTCAAGATGAGATTTCTGACCAATGAGCAGCAGTAGCTTGTTCAGAAGCATTTAAAATTTTGTAGCAAGAGACGTCTCAAAACTGAGTGTGAAAGGGAACATGTGGGAGGTGTAAAGATGGTCTGGGAGTTGCAGGAGTGAGAACAGCAGTTGTAATGATTCAGCAACTGAGAAATTTACTGGGGCTTTCGACTAGTTCCCCAGTGGCCCCTTCCTTGTGCACTCGATGCCATCACACCCTTTTCCTTTGCTCAATAGAGTGGGAAGAAATTGTGCAGGAGGTTGAGAAGTTTGCATTAGCCCTTTCACAGCAAACAAAAGTTGTGAGCAGATATGTAAAAATCCATTGATACATATGTGGAGAGTAAGAACAGATCTACTGAAGTTACTGAAAAAGATTTTACTCACAGGTGATCCTGGGCTTACTCTTGACACAATGAGGGGCATTTTCTGATCAACTCCACCCTGCAAGTAAAAGGAGTGGGAAACATGGTGGGGAGAGAAGTGAGCAGCTTTAAGAACATTGGGGCCAAAATTGAGCCCCGCCCCAAATTCGGCGCACCTTCCATTTTAAAAAGTTTTTCTCCGTCCCAATCCATGGGGCGGAGATACCGGAGAAATTCACCTCTGTTTTTTTCTTCGATTGGGGCGGTGTTCCGAGTGGCTGCGGGGCGGAAGTGCCCTTGCAACGAGTTGGCCGCCCCAATCAGTCATCAGCTGACACGTTAAAGGGGAGGACCACTGCGAATTCTGCAGAGTTTTCAGTTAGGTCCACTGGATCACCAGGGAAGGTTTCGGCCGGGCCAGTGGGCATAATTGTCAGCCCGACCTGGCAGTCGGCCGACAATTTTTTAAAAAATGGAGTCGCTGGTAGCGCGACCTCTCTTTTAAGGGCGGGCACGCCGCCCTTGACACAGACAGCCCCCAGCTGGGGAAAGCTGTCAGTGGCACCAACCAGCGGTGGCGCTGCTCCTGTGGGACAATTCCGCGCGGGGGTCGCCACCGGTAAGGGGTCGGCGTGTGCCCAACACGGCGGGAAAACGGGTGCTGTGGTAACCCGTTCCCGCTGCTTCCGGCCCAGGCACAATTTGGGTCCGGAAGGCCCATCCGTCTGTCCCCGGTTGGTTTGGCCTCTGCTCCATTCCCACTTCTTAGAGGCGGTAGTGGAGCTTATGGAGGGGGGCAATTTTGGCCCCATTATATATAAAGTAAGATTTCAAAAATTCAATTTTTGTTTCGTTTATACAAGGGAAATTTGATGGTTTATAGATTTCCTTTAGTTACAAAGAATTTTTAATGATAACACTTTCAATGGTTTTTCTTGTTCTTTAAAATATTTTTGTTTAATAGAGCACTGCTGGCATCAATAGAGAAGTGGTTGTATGGAGTAGCTCAATCCAATCACATGAATGACTTAGTTGAATTAAGTAACGCATAATTGAAATTAAGGGTTAATGCCCGTTTACTGGAATTTATTCATCTCCTTCACATTTGGTGGACTCTGCAATAATCTGTCAATGCCAGTTCCATCAGAACTTACTGATTCAACAAAAATATTAAAACAAAAATAAACAAAATAATATTAAAGTTGTTTATTTTTTTATTCATTTTCACAATAAATAGTTACAACGGTACAAGCACTTGAGCTCCAATGCAGCGTGCCACAATGCAGCAGGATGCTGGTTCATCTAGGGCCACAATAAGTCCTACAATGAGTGAATTACACTGAGCAAAGGATATGTATAGAATCTATGGACTCAATTTTTCCCAGTGATTTGCGCCGTATTTTTGAGCAGGCTGCTCTTTTTGGTCCAATTTGAAAAACCACTGTCTCCCAATCAATTTGCACCAGCGTAACTCAGTTAGTTACGATTTTTTTCGTTCAGTTTTTTTTTCAGCCAAAGGGGGCGTAACCAGCCACCTACGCCAATTCTGGCCATTTAGGGAAGTTTGGCCAGCGGAGAGTTACTCCAAGTTGTGCTTAGGTCAGTGTATATGGCCTCTGCAGAAAAACCTTCCAGAGAGTTAAGGAAATTGGCGCAGCAGATGCCCGACACACAGAATTGAAAAACACATCGCAGCAACTTACCTCAACCCCGCCCAAAGGGCTTGCCGGTCCGGTCCCATTCTCGGTCTGCAGTTCACACACACAAAAAAAAGAGGGGGAGAGAGGGAGAGAGGGCGCACGCGAGAGAGAGAGAGCACGAGAGAGAGTGTGACCGAGCAACCAGCCCCTCGGCAGGGGTTGATAAGTTGCTGCTATGTGTTTTTCAATTCTTTTAATGTGTTGGGAGCTGGCTGTATGCTTCACTTTGCAGCCTCAGCTCGCATTGTGTCCCTGGGTACCATGGCAGGCCGATGTTTTTGGTGCAGATCAAGGCTCCACCCCCAAAACTAAAGGTCGGTTTATGCCATACCAAAGTGAAGAAATCCAACGGGGAAACTTAGAATTTTTTTTTTGGTGTTCTTAGGTCCCCCCCCAAATAATCGGACGTAACTCTTCAAGTACGCCAAAAAAATGTTTTGGGGAAAATTGAGCCCAATGATTCTGTGAGTCACTTTAATTCACTCCCTAACAGTCAGATACAGAGCAATGCTGGCAAAGGTTCAGGACCAGGTTACAGCTGGTCTCTTGACTTACAAAACAAGTAAAGCAGGAAAACAAGGTTCATCAACCTTAAAAATATAGAATGACAAAACTCAGAATTCTACAGAGGGCTAGTTTGGTTCTTATAATTGGATAGTGATAATTAAGAACTCATCAGTTTTAACCCTGATGTGTGACTTAGCCATTTCATTCTGTATCCTGGAATGTTATTTTTGCATTACATGCTTTGTTTCTGTATTTTACTGTTCGTAGTACAGAAATCTATGGTAAGTAAGGTTTGATTTATGCCATTTACCTTTAAATTGAAGCCAAACTTTCCTTCTTCATCAGGTATCATTCGAACCAAAAGCAAGCCATTATCACTGTTTACCACATCACTCTGGGAAGTAAGAACAAGTCAACTTTACTATGCTTTATGCAGAATTCAAAGAGATACAAATACAGTCTCTCAATTTGCACACTACATAATTACCCAGATCATGCCTTACAGTTTTATAGGTGGAACGGAATGTCAAGACTCAATTGTGTGCGCTCATTTCAATATATGCAAAGTGGGCTGCACAGTTGCAGTTCTGTTCATCATGTTTAATCCTAACCTGAACATTTATATGAAACACCTACATAAATCATTTATACCTCAGTGATACATCATTCACAGTATATTAACCTATACCATACCTATTGTGTTCCTAACACAGATGAGGCTGCACACAGGGAGGTTAAAGTAACAGTGACCTCAGTCTTTAATAAGACACTCCAGAGTGAGGAACAGGCCTTAGGGGCCGGCTTATATACAGTGCTCCCAAGGGATGCCGAGATCCCTTGGGACTTCAGAGGATGAGCTCCCTGGTGGTGGAACATGGGAGTGCATGCTTTACAGATACACAACATCACTCCGCCCCCAAAATCAAAGTGAAAACTATTTACAAGGTGAGGCGGTCGGGAGCCTTTCTTTCCCTGGTGGACCGCCTCGGTACAAATGTCTGTTCTGGTGTGTTGGCTGTGCCCTTGCTGGGCTGGCGTCTTATTGGCCCTGCAGGGCTGCTAGGTGAGCCTGGCCTTGCTGGGCTGTTGGGCGTGATGGGTTCGATTTCCTGGTTCGGCGTGGTGTCGTTGATCCTTTGGGAATGTGTTGTGGGCTCGAAAAAGGTGATGTCTGCTGTGGGTAGTTCAGGGCAGTCTGTGAACCGCAGCCTCGTTTGGTCCAGGTGCTTTCTGCAAATTTGTCCATTGTCTAGTTTGACTACAAGCACCCTATTCCCTTCTTTAGCTATCACCGTGCCCGCGATCCACTTGAGACCATGTCCATAGTTTAGCACATAAACAGGGTCATTCAGATCAATTTCCTGTGACACAGTGGCGCGACCATTGTTTACATTTTGTTGCTGCAGCCTGCTCTCTACCTGATCATGCAGGTTGGGGTGAACCAGCGAGAATCTGGCTTTAAGTGTCCTTTTCATGAGTAGCTCAGCCGGGGGCACCCCTGTGAACGAGTGGAGTCTCGTGCGGTAGCTGAGCAGTACTCAGGACAGGCAGGTTTGGAGTGAGCCTTCAGTGACTTGTTTAAGGCTCTGTTTGATTGTTTGTACTGCCCGCTCTGCCTGCCCATTGGAGGCTGGTGACATGTTTGATCCCATTGCGGGTCATGAATTCTTTAAATTCGGCACTGATGAAACATGGCCCGTTGTCACTGACCAGTATGTCAGGCAGGCCGTGGGTGGCAAACATGGCCCTCAGGCTTTCAATGGTGGCGGTGCTTCCCGACATTATTTCACATTCAATCCATTTTGAAAAAGCATCCACCACCACCAGGAACACTTTACTGAGAAACGGGCCCGCATAGTCGACATGGATCCTCGACCATGGTCTGGAGGGCCAGGACCACAAACTTAGTGGTGCCTCTCTGGGCGCGTTGCTCAACTGAGCACATACTCTGCATTGCCGTACACAGGACTCTAAGTCAGAGTCGATACTGGGCCACCACACGTGGGATCTGGCTATCGCTTTCATCATTATTATACCCGGGTGTGTGCTGTGGAGATCCGAGATGAACGTCTCCCTGCCCTTTTTGGGTAGCACTACGCGGTTACCCCACAACAGGCAGTCTGCCTGAACGGACAGCTCGTCCTTTCGCCGCTGGAACGGCTTGATTGGCTCTTGCATTTCAATGGGGATGCTGGTCCAGCTCCCATGCAGTACACAGATTTTTTTACGAGGGACAGCAGAGGATCTTGGCTGGTCCAAGTCCTAATCTGGCGGACCGTGACAAGTGATTTATCATTTTCAAACGCTTCCATGACCATCAACAAGTCTGTGGGGTGCGCCACCATCAACAAGTTTTCAGGCTGCGCCATTTCCACCCCCCTGGTGGGCAATGGTAGCCGACTGAGAGCATCCGCACAGTTCTCGGTGCCTGGCTTGTGGCGGATGGTATAGTTATACGCTGATAGCGTGAGTGCCCACCTTTGTATGCGGGCTGAGGCATGAGTATTTATCCCCTTGTTTTTCAGCGAACAGGGATGTGAGGAGCTTGTGATCGGTTTCCAGCTCAAATTTGAGGCCAAACAGGTACTGATGCATTTTCTTTACCCCGAACACACACGCTAATGCCTCTTTCTCAATCATGCTGTAGGCCCTCTCGGCCTTGGACAAGCTCCTGGAAGCATAGGGAACAGGTTGCAACTTCCCCGCAACGTTAGCTTGTTGTAATACACACCCAACTCCGTACGACGACGCGTCACATGCTCGCACAAGGCTTTTACACGGGTTATACAATACAAGCAGCTTGTTGGAGCATAAAATGTTTCTGGCTTTCTCAAAAGCCATTACTTGTTTTTTTTTTCCCCATACCTAGTTCTCACATTTACGCAATAACACATGTAGGGCTCTAAAAGGGTGCTTAACCCCTGTAGGAAGATACCAAAATAGTTGAGGAGTCCCAGGAATGACCGCAGCTCTGTGACGTACTGTGGCCTGGGCGCGTTCCTGATAGCCTTTGTCTTGGCGTCAGTGGGCCGAATGCCGTCCGCCGCGATCTTTCTCCCCAAAAACTCTACTTCTGTTGCCATGAAGATGCATTTCGACCTCTTCAGCCGTAGCCCTACACGATCCAGTCGCTGGAGGACCTCCGCCAGGTTTTGTAGCTGCTCAGCAGTGTCCCAATCCGTGACCAATATGTCGTCCTGAAAGACCACCGTGTATGGTACTGACTTGAGTAGGCTCTTCACGTTTCGCTGGAAGATCGCTGCAGCCAACCGAATTCCAAACGGGCATCTGTTGTAGATGAACAGTTCCTTGTGCGTGTTGATGCAGGTGAGGCCCTTCAAAGACTCCTCCAGCTCCTACATCATGTCAGGTCGAGCTTGGTGAACGTCTTGCCTCTTGCCAGCGTCGCAAATAGGTCATCTGCCTTAGGTAGCGGGTATTGGTCCTGTAGCGAGAAATAATTAATAGTTACTTTATAATCGCCGCAAATCCTGACCGTGCCATCACTTTTGAGTACTGGAACAATCGGGCTGGCCCACTCGCTGAATTCCACTGGGGAGATGATGCCCTCGCATTGCAGCCTGTCCAGCTCGATTTCCACTCTCTCCCTCATCATGTGAGGTACCGCTCGCGCCTTGTGGTGAATGGGTCGTGCCTCTGGGACCAAGTGGATCCGCACCTTCGCTCCGGAAAAGTTTTCAATGCCTGGCTCAAAAAGGGAAGGAAATTTGTTAAGAACCTGGGTACATGAGGCCTCATCGACATGTGATAGCGCTTGGATGTCATCCCAGTTCCAGCGGATTTTGCCCAGCCAGCTCCTTCCAAGAAGTGTGGGGCCATCGCCTGGGACAATCCAGAGTGGCAGTTTGTGCACCATGCCCTCGGAGGTGACCTTGACCATGGCGCTGCCCAGGGCAGTGATAAGCTCTTTGGTGTACATTCTCAGTTGTGTGTGGATGGGGCTCAGGGCTGGTCTGAATGACTTGTTGCACCACAGTCTCTCAAACATCTTTTTACTCATGATGGATTGGCTAGCGCCAGTGTCCAGTTCCATGGCTACGGGTAAGCCATTCAATTTTAAGTTTAGCATTATAGGTGGACATTTCGTCGAAAATGTGTGCACCCCCGTGTACTTCAGCATCTGCCTCCTCTCTCTGAGGCTCGAAATTGCTTTGATCCAGCATGGACTGATCTTCCTCTGCCACGTGGAGGTTAGCAGGTTTTGCAGAGCATGCAGCTTATTTGCAAGCTCGTTGGAGGTGCCCCATTGTTCCACAGCTCTTGCAAACATACCCTTTGAAGCGGCAAGAATAAGCCTCCACAACGCCAACAAGGTGTGAATTGCCTTCCATTCATCCTTTGTTGGGGACTCTGAGTCATCTAGGTCACCTGAGGCCTGCTGGCAGTTGCAGACTTGTGGGTTCTACCCTGTACATTTCTGCTCGCAAACACAGTTCCAGTTAATTTATGAACATTGCTAGCACTTGTGTGCTGAGAGATTTGTTTGGTGTTATCACTGGTGGACATAAACGCCTGTGCTATCGCAATGGCCTTACTGAGGGTCGGTGTCTCTACAGTCAAAAGTTTTCGTAGGATGGTCTCGTGGCCAATGCCCAGTACAAAAAAGTCTCTGAGCATTTGCTCCAGGTAGCCATCAAACTCACATTGTCCTGCAAGTCGCCTTAGCTCGGCGACATAGCTTGCCACTTCCTGACCTTCAGATCGCTGGCACGTGTAGAACCGATACTTCGCCATCAGCACGCTCTCCCTCGGGTTAAGATGCTCCCGAACCAGTGTACACAGCTCCTCATACGACTTATATGTGAGTTTCACCGGAGCCAGAAGATTCTTCATGAGGCTGTAGGTTGGTGCGCCGCAGACTGTGAGGAGGACCGCTCTCCTTTTTGCAGCGCTTCCTTCTCCGTCCAGCTCATTGGCTACAAAGTACTGGTCTAGCCGTTCGACATAGGCTTCCCAGTCCTCACCCTCCGAGAACTTCTCCAGGATGCCCATAGTTTGCTGCATCTTTGCGTTGAAATCGTATTCTCGTCGTCAGTTATTGTGTTCCTAACACAGATGAGGCTGCACACAGGGAGGTTAAAGTAACAGTGACCTGAGGCTTTAATAAGACACTCCAGAGTGAGGAACAGGCCCTAGGGGCCGGCTTATATACAGTGCTCCCAAGGGGTACTGGGATCCCTTGGGACTTCAGGGAATGAGCTCACTGGTGGCGGAACATGGGAGTGCATGCTTTACAGATACACAACAATACCTATGATAGCAATGAACAAATTAAAACTGAAACACCTGGGAGAGCTGAACAGATAAAATTTATCTGCTTAAATATTGAACTGGTTACCTGTCATCCAGTCATGATTTTTTTAAATTACTTTTTTAAAATAGTAAACTCCTTTTGTTTCCTTTCTTTTCTCTGGGGCCTTCCACAACACACCAGATATTCAAGAGGGCAGATGGGGGACCTATTCAGCATCCTCCGCTAACCTCACTCAGAACAGACAGTCATTAAGAGGTTCCAGCAATGGTGAGGGCAACAACCGCCCTCTGATTCTTCTTCCTTTTAATGTTAAGGTTCATAACCGAGATTGAGAATTTGGTGTGTGAACTGAACTTACATCCCACTGTTCTGTGCACTGCTGTTCTAATATTCAATGTTACTCAGTCTCACATCAAACCTTAAAACTAATGTTACAAACATCGTAACTGTTTAACAGACTCAACATTAATTAAAGTGAATTAAATTAAGTCTTGTTTAGTGTACAAGGAGCTTCCATAGTTGTTGTTATTTTGCCAATATCTTGTTGGTAATACCGAGTTGTTCGGAGAAATGGTGAGAACATCAAGACTGTTGAGCATTATAGCTTGTTTGTTTTGATCCAAGCTGAACAGTATTTATTAACAACTTAGATGATGGCATAGAAAGCCACAGATCTAAATTTGCAGATGACACAAAGATAGGCGGTATTGTACGCAGTGTAGAAGAAAGCATAAAATTACAATGGGATATTGATAGATTAAGTGAATGGGCAAAATTGTGACAAACTGATTTCAATGTAGACAAATGTGAGGTTATCCACTTTGGACCTAAAAAGGATGGAACAGGATACTTTCTAAATGGTGAAAAGCTGAAAACAGTGACGGTCCAAAAAGACTTGGGAGTGGGGGGGTAGGTACAGGTACATAGATCATTACAATGTCAGGAATGGTACAGAAAATAATCAAAAAGGCTAATGGAATGCTGGTCTTTATATCTAGAGGACTAGAATACAAGGGGCTAGAAGTTATGCTGCAGCTTAACAGAATCCTGGCTAGGCCACACCTGGAGTATCGTGAGCAGTTCTGGACACCACATCTTAGGAAGGATATATTGGCCTTGGAGGGAGTGCAGCATAGGTTTACCAGAATAATACATGGGCTCCAAGGGTTAAATTATGAGGAGAAATTACACAAATTAGGGTTGTATTCCCTAGAATTTAGAAGGTTAGGGGATGATTTGATCGAAGTTTTCAAGATATTAAGGGGAACAGATAGGGGAGAGAGAGAGAAACTGTTTCCGCTGGTTGGGGAGTCTTGGACTAGGGGACATAGTCTAAAAATTAGAGCCAGACCTTTCAGGAGTGAAATTAGGAAACACTTCTACACACAAGAGGGTGGTAGAAGTTTGGAACTTTCTTCAGCAAATGGCAATTGATGCTGGGTCAATTGTTAATTTTAAATCCGAGATTGATAGATTTTTGTTAACCGAAGGGCTTGAGGGGCTTAATGGCCTAATCCTGTTCCTAACCTCAGCAGATTTGTGTTCTGAAGGGTCAAATGAAATGTATTTCTGGGTATCCCATTTGTTAAAGATGAGCAGTATTGTTCATGAGGGTAAAGGTGAAGAATCCAGTTGAATGATTACAGCAGTTGTATTACAGACAACTGCTGTAATATCCTATATGCCTACAGGCGGATTGGCTTGGACAGTAAAGTATTGGTTCCTAACATTGCCATATTTGCATGCAGGATTTCCGCATCAAGATAAGCATTTGCATTTCAGAGAACAGACTTTGAGTGTCTGTCCACATAACATAGGGTATTTAGATTTTGCATATTAGCTATAATTACTACTTCATAATTATTATACTGTATGTAAACCAAGTAGGTTAACTTTAAGAAGCAACATATTAAATAATTCAATAATCTGCTGCAAAAAATAATTTAGATTTTGCATTTTTGGTGGAATTAGTACTCTCTACATAATTATTTGTAATGAGTCTGAGCATTGCATTTAGAAGATATAATTTAATCATATCTATCCATTATACATCAAATGTGGTAAGTGGAGTGTGTGCTTCATCAAAAACGTTCACAGGAACCTTTTCCCTATGGGCAAACCCATTTACTGCCTGTAGTACCAGTCACATCGGTTGGTGGCACTCAAAGGAATTTTCAATTTGAAGTGTGCTGCACCTTGCCAGTCAGAGTCACACAGTCTGATGGCACACGCAGTAGTAAGAATAACATTTTTTTTTAAGTGTTAGCTAGTTCAGTTTCTTAGTAGCTGCTTTTATATAATTTGTGCAATCCCTTCTGATATGTATTGTATTTACATATTGTGTAATTGAACAATAGAGGGCCCTCTGATGGGAGCAAGCATACTGCAGCAATTACATTCCAAGGTCTTCTCTTATGCTGAATGTTATATCCAGAGAGATATAAAAGCAGCCATTACAATGCCATGCCAACTAACTGTTTATCGGACATAACACTTCCCAAATAATTTTAATTTTTCCCCATAATAGGCCGTCCACCCCTTCACTCTTTGCCTTTGGATATCTGGAATTAAATTAATTTCAAGCAACTTTTATACCATACAAACAGAAAATTCTGGCACTCTTGGGAGTAAAACAATGAGGACATGGTAAACTGAAATTTACCCTGAATAAAGCTATTAAAACTAATTCTCTTCAAATAAAGTGAATTAAAAGAAACTTAAAAATCATGGTATAATATGAGAGAAAACAGGCGTCAGGTTGTACAGAGTTAATTTTCCTAATGCACATTGGGAAAATTATTTACATGCTCAGACAGCAACATCCAGGGATTGCAAGCCCAGATTGATAGGTTCAGGATAAATACCAATTGCAAGCCTAGATTTTTGAGCGACTGAGATCTTCAAGTAAAAACATCATTAAAGGTAATACAAGGCACAAAAAGACAATTTGATAGGCAAGTATGTTATTCTGAAATATGTACTTTTTAATGTTTTTACTTTGTTTAAAACCTTATTTTATACATTCGAAATGTTACTGTGAAAAATGCCAGACAAAACAACTTGAATTTTTAAAAAATGATTTAATTAGTTCGTTTCTGCTTTCTTTTATTTGCAGGTTTTCTGATTGGTCATTCAGAATTTTTAATTGACCACTTGGGAATTTAGACCAATCAGTACCCTGCACAGAAATGCAAACACATCACTTCCCCATGCCTATCCATGACAGTGACAAAAGCAACATTTTTAATTATAAATAAACAGACCGATAGATGTAGAGGAGACTGGAATGAAGAATGAACAATTCATATTGCTGCCTGCTTTTTTTCCCACCAACTTTAATTGCTATGTAAACTGATATAATGATAGATTACATCTTGCTTTTAAAATGAAAGCTATATTTAATTTTGCAAACCTGGTCATCACAGTAGTATTGGCAGGGGGCCATTTCACCCTCGTTTGTTCTTGGTGCCATAAATTCGTAGGTGTTGAGAAACTGCAAGTCAACACCATCCAATGGGTGAGAAACAGACACAGATAGGTGATCATCACTTGGTACATTAGTGTCTACGCCATTCACTGAATGTGTTCGTGATTGCCGTTGACTTTTGATGGAATGAGGGAACTGTTTTTGCATTTCGCCCCCTGAAACTGTCCTGCAAACAAGTTAAATTAAATTAAGAGCCATGGGATTGAGATGTCACATTTAAGTTAAAGGCAATCATAAGGAAATAAGCTTAAAGTCCACAATTAGGAAGCATTTTGCTCAAATATGTGATTTTTACACACGATACATCACATTGGCCCAGAACTTGCTGAATCGGGGTATCTCGCGGCATAAATCATTATTTTGACGTTTTGCTGCACACTTCAGCTTGAAAAATGTTTGCGCCATAACTCGCTGGAAGTGTAAACTGATAATGGCGTGGCGAGGGCCATTTGGGACCTTAATGAATGGCGAGACCAACAATGTATCGCCTTAATCAATGAGATTTAAGAATTGAGAAAGGAATAGAGGAACGACTGAGGAGGAGGGTGAAGTAGAGTCAAATCAGACACAGAAAGAGAAATAAAGAGAGGGAAAGAAAGATAAAATTGAGAGAAAAGAGGCAGAAAGAAAAGTTAAGAAAAAAAAATTGACATTTTTAAAATCTCTAAGAAGAATTTACTACATGCAGGAATAAATTTGAACAATTTAAATTGTTCCCTGTCTGGGCCAGAAAGGATGATTTGCATTGCATTAACAATTATCACATCGCTAAATAGGTACTTAACTTGTTAAGTTCCAGCCCTAACATTCTGCGGCGAGTTTAGTGGGCAATTAATGTGCAAATTCAACAATTTCTTAAAAATAACGGGGAGGCCTGTTGTAAAGCAAATCATTAACATGCTGTTATTTTTCCATTATAGCTGGCCTATTATAATTTATAGTAATTTACAAAAACACAATTTTTTTGGTGGGTGGAAGAATAACAAACTTACTTTGGTGATTGTTGTTCCTCTGACCTGTAAAAGAATAACTTGCAAATCACTCAACTCAAGACTTTGATAGGCACATATATATTCACTTTTACTTTGTGCACATACAAATTTATCTACATCATATTTGTGAAAGCAGACACATTCTACAATTTTCATAATCACAACAGATTCTGGTCAGAAGCATGAAGCATGAGATGTTAATCCAATTTTACAAATTAAATTCTGTTTTAATATTGCATTTACATCTGTGTTGCTTTTTCCATTACGACTTACAATGAATTAATAGCATTGTTCTAGTTTAATCGTTCGTTAAATTTCCCTCTCAATTTTGGCAGAAATAAGACCTAGTATATGAAAGGTATTTAACAAAATTAGTTGCAGCATATGTGTAAAAGCTATACTTCTGCTAAATGATAGAATATGTTAAAAAAGGGCACACGAGACTTGTAAATTACAATGAGCTAATCTGAGATTAGTTAACAGTTTTGCAGCCCTCTTAGAGGAAGTTCTATTATTGCAACAAATAAAATCTAGTGCAACATTAACATTTATTCCAAAATAATTTCACTGCCCACAGTGATTTGCTCAATGAAACTAAGAGATCCAAGATCCATTTATACAATGTCCTTCATATTGGATAGATATTTCAGAGCACAGAAGAATCATAGAATCATAGTTTACAGCACGGAAGGAGGCCATTTCGGCCTATTGTGTCCATGACATCCAACAAGAGCTATCCAGCCTAATCCCACTTTCCAGCTCTATGTCCATAATCCTGCAGGTTATGGCACTTCAGGTGCACATCCAAGTACTTTTTAAATGTGCTGAGGGTTTCTTCCTCTACCACCCTTTCATGCAGTGAGTTCCAGAACCCCACAATCCTCTGTGTAAAGACATTTCCCCTCAAATCCTCTCTAAACCTTCTACCAATTACTTTAAATTTATGCCCCCTGGTTGTTGACCCCCTCTACTAAGGGAAATAGGCCCATTCTATCCACTATATTTAGCCCCCTCAATTTTATACACCTCAATGAGGTCTCCCCTCAGCTTCCTCTGTTCCAGGGAAAACAAATCCAGCCTATCAGCTAAGATTCTCCACTCCCAGCAACATCCTCGTAAATCTCCTCTGTACCCTCTCCAGTGCAATCACGTCCTTCCTATAATGCAGTGACCAGAACTGCACCCAGTACTCCAGCTGTGGCCTAACCAGTGTTTTATACAGTTCAAGCATAACACCCCCGCTCTTGTATTCTATGCCTCGGCTAATAAAGGCAAATATTCCGTATGCCTTCTTAACCACCTTATCTACCTGGCCTGTTACTTTCAGGGATCTGTGGACATGCCCTTTGTTCTTCTACACTTCTCAGTGTACTACCATTTAATGTGTATTCCCTTTCCTTGTTAGCCCTCCCAAAATGCATTACCACACACTTCTCTGGATTAAATTCCATTTGCCACTGTTCTGCCCACCTGACCAGTTGATTGATATCTTCCTGCAGTCCGCAGCTTTCTTCTTCATTATCAACCACACAGCCGATTTTAGTATCATCTGCAAACTTGTTAATCATACTCGCTATATTCAAGTCTAGATCATTGATGTAAATCACAAAAAGCAAGGGACCTAGGACTGAACCCTGTGGAACCCAACCGGAAACATCCTTCCAGTCACAAAAACACCCATCAACCATTACCCTTTGCTTCCTGCCTCTGAGCCATGCCACTTTGCCCTGGGCTTTTACTTTCGTGACCAGTCTGCCATGTGGAACCTTGTCAAAAGCTTTGCTAAAATCCATATACACTAAATCATATGCTTTGCCCTCATCGACCCTCCTGGTTACCTCCTCGAAAAATTCGATCAAGACACATGAAATTCAGACATGACCTTCCCTTAACAAATCTGTGCTGAATGTCCTTAATTAATCCGTGTCTTTCAAAATGAAGATTTATCCTGTCCTTCAGGATTTTTTCCAATAATTTTCCCACCACTGAGGTTAGGCTGACTGGCCTGATTATCCCTTTCTCCCTTCTTAAACAAAGGTACCACATTAACAGTCCTCCAGTCCTCTGGCACTACACTTGAAGCCAGAGAGGATTGGAAAATGATGGTCAAAGCTTCTGCTATTTCCTCTTTTGCTTCGCTTAACAACCTGGGATACATTTCATCTGGGTCTGGGGACTTATCCACTTTCAAAGCTGCTAAACCCTTAATACCTCCTCTCTCACAATGTTTATTTCAACTAATATTTCACAGTCCACCTCCTCGATAGCAGTGTCTGCATCGCCCCTCTCTTTTGTGAAAACAGACACAAAGTATTCATTAAGAACCATAGCAGCACATTTGGAAATCAGTGACGGGATCGGTCCAAGTCAGCATGAATTTATGAAAGGGAAATCCTGCTTGACAAATCTTCTAGAATTTTTTGAAGATGTAACTGGTAGAGTGGACAAGGGAGAACCAGTGGTTGTGGTGTATTTGGACTTTCAAAAGGCTTTTGACAAGGTCCCACACAAGAGATTGGTGTGCAAAATTAAAGCACATGGTATTGGGGATAATGTACTGACATGGATAGAGAGCTGGTTGGCAGACAGGAAGCAGAGAGTCGGGATAAACAGGTCCTTTTCAGAATGGCAGGCAGTGAATAGTGGGGTGCCGCAGGGCTCAGTGCTGGGACCCCAGCTATTTACAATATACATTAACGATTTGGATAAGGGAATTGAGTGCAATATCTCCAAGTTTGCAGATGACACTAAACTGGGTGGCGGTGTGAGCTGTGAGGAGGACGCTAAAAGGCTGCAGGGTGACTTGGACAGGTTAGGTGAGTGGGCAAACGCTTGGCAGATGCAGTATAATGAGGATAAATGTGAGGTGATCCACTTTGGTGGCAAAAAGGCGAAGGCAGAATATTATCTGAATGGCGGCAGATTAGGAAAAGGGGAGGTGCAACGAGACCTGGGTGTCATGGTACATCAGTCATTGAAAGTTGGCATGCAGGTACAGTAGGCAGTGAAGAAGGCAAATGATATGTTGGCCTTCATAGCTAGGGGATTTGGGTGTAGGAGTAGGGGCGTCTTACTGCAATTGTACAGGGCCTTAGTGAGGCCTCACCTGGAATATTGTGTTCAGTTTTGGTCTCCTAATCTGAGGAAGTTCTTGCTATTGAGAGAGTGCAGCTAAGGTTCACCAGATTGATTCCAGGGATGGCAGGACTGACATATGAGGAAAGACTGGATCGACTGGGCCTGTATTCACTGGAGTTTAGAAGGATGAAGGGGGGATCTCATAGAAACACATAAAATTCTGACGGGACTGGACAGGACAGGTTAGATGCAGGAAGAATGTTCCCGATGTTGGGGAAGTCCAGAACCCGAGAACACAGTCTAAGGATAAGGGGTAAGCCATTTAGGACTGAGATGAGGAGAAACTTCTTCACTCAGAGAGTTGTTAAACTGTGGAATTCCCTACCACAGAGAATTGTTGATGCCAGTGCATTGGATATATTCAAGAGGGAGTTAGATATGGCCCTTACGGCTAAAGGGATCAAGGGGTATGGAGAGAAAGCAGGAAAGGGGTACTGAGGTGAATGATCAGCCATGATCTTATTGAATGGTGGTGCCGGCTCAAAGGGCCGAATGGCCTACTCCTGCACCTATTTCCGATGTTTCTATGTTTCATATCGTCCACCTCCACATACAGATTACCTTCATGGTCTCTAATTGGCCCTACCCTTTCTTTAGTTATCCTCTTGCTCTAATATATGTATAAAACATCTTTAGGTTTTCATTGATTTTACTTGCCAAGAATTTTTCATGCTCTCTTTGCTTTCCTAATATCCTTTTTAATTTCACCCCTGTACTTTCTATACTCCTCCAGAGATTCAGCAGTATTTAGCCCTCGGTATCTGTCATAAACCTCCCTTTTTTTCCTTTATCCTACCCTGTATGTCCCTCGACATCCAGGGGGCTCTAGATTTGTTAGTCCCACCTTTTTTCTTTCAGGGCACATATTTGGCCTGAGCCCTCCGGATCTCTTCCTTGAATGCCTCCCACTGCTCCGACACTGATTTTTACCTTCAAGTATCTGTTTCCAGTCCACTATGGCCAAATCACCTCTCAGCTTAGCAAAGCTGACTTTCCCCAATTTAGAACTTTTATTCCTGGTCTATCCTTGTCCTTTTCCATAACCATCTTAAATCTAACTGAATTATGGTCACTAGCATCTAAATGCAAAAAAATGGAGACCAAACAGTAGAGAACAAGCATTATATCATTGGTATTAAGTGGTTTGAGGGAGCAAGTCAACAGGAAGATTTTAGGAAGAATTTTGAAAGTTAGGATGGAGGAAGTAATACAGGAATTTTGGGTCAACATGGGCAGGATGGTTAAAAGAGCAGCCAATCAATGATAAAATGATAAAGCAAAGAGCATGAGGAACAAGGAGTAGACTAGCATCAACTGATATGGGTAAGAAAGGTGAGCTAGGACCAAGCAGCCATCATCATCACAGGCAGTCCCTCGGAATCGAGGAGGACTTGCTTCCACTCCCAAAGTGAGTTCTTTGATAGCTGAACAGTCCGATACGAGAGCCACAGACCCTGTTACAGGTGGGACAGACATTCGTCGAGGGAAGGGGTCGGTGGGGCTGGTTTGCCGCGCGTTCCGTCCACTGCCTGCGCTTGGCCTCTTCATGCTCTTTGCAATGAGACTCGAAGAGCTCAGCGCCCTCCACCTCGGGCGGTCTGCGGCCAGGGTCTCCCAGGTCCCAAGCAGCATGCCGAGGTTCATATGCATATTTACTCTGCCACGGCAGTTGGAAAGATTGATGGAGTTAACAAGAGAGGCATGAAGGAGCTGATATGAGTAAGAAAGGATAGCTTTAGTTTAGTCTACATTAAGCTGCAGGAAATTCTGATTCATCCAAGACTTAATGTTGGGCAGACATCTGAAGAGTTAATAGTCTTGGAATCAAAATAAGCAGAAAGGTAAAGCAGGGTGACATTAAGCATACATATAGAATCCGATCCTTTGCTTCTTGATGTCACTAAAGGGCAACATAAAGATGATGAAGCAAAGTGGATCAAGGATGGAGCCTTGGGGTATCCTGAGGGAGATCCAGGCATGATAGAAGAAATCATTGGAAAATATATAGGGGTGGATTATCCCTGAGCGGACTTTCGGCAGCTGGTTGGTAGAACGCTGGTAGTCCCAGTGTGAGGCGGACTGGCTAGAGATGAGGCGCCTCAGGGCAGCCAGCAGGCTCCAGGCCACAAGGAGGTAGGCAAAAGCAGCTCTCCGCCTTCTCCTGGCCCCACAAAAATGAAGAGGAAATTACCTTCCTGATCGTCTTTGGCCGGGCCACCAACCGATCCTGGACGGAGCATGCACAACTCACGCTCTGCCCAGTGTAGAGCAAAAATGGCAATTGAGGTCCTATGTACGTCACAGGACCCCAATTAGCACTGTAATGACCTACCGCCAGACACAGAGGGCTGCATTGACTGCCGTGGGGTATGCTAGACGTAAGATTGCCGTGGACACAATGATGGCGATGAAGCGGTCGGTCATTACCCACCATTTTCAGGGCCTTGCCACCGAATTTTAATCAGGGTGGCAAGGCCTGAAAATTCAGCCCATAATATTGTCATTGGGATAATTATGAATGGAACTAAAGACAGCAGTGCCACAGAAATAGAATACCGAAAATAAATGTTGGAGGAGAACAGAATGGTTAACTGTATTAAAGGCAGTGGACAGGTCAAGAACAATGAAGCAGGACAGTGCGCCACATTCACAGTAACAGAAAATGTGATTACTGACTGACCACAGCAGACTTTATGCTGCAGTAGGTACGGAAATCAGATTGCATAATGTAAAACGGAGTGTTGGGAGGAGTTGTGTGGCAACAGGTTCTCTGATTTTGGAATTTTGAAAAAAAAATAAATTAGGTAAAAGTTTAACAGTCACATGACCAGAGACAGAGCTATTTAGATTTGGCAATTCTGCAGCTGTGAACTTTCCTATATGATTTAATATCTTACAAACTTCAATTTTTTGATTTTCTTTAAATTGAATCAGTCCAATCTTAGGAGTTATTCATATTGTTCAGATTTCAATTCTCCCAGCTGTTTACATTGTACATTAATGATTTAGACGAGGGGATTAAATGTAGTATCTCCAAATTTGCGGATGACACTAAGTTGGGTGGCAGTGTGAGCTGCGAGGAGGATGCTATGAGGCTGCAGAGTGACTTGGATAGGTTAGGTGAGTGGGCAAATGCGTGGCAGATGAAGTATAATGTGGATAAATGTGAGGTTATCCACTTTGGTGGTAAAAACAGAGAGACAGACTATTATCTGAATGGTGACAGATTAGGAAAAGGGAAGGTGCAACGAGACCTGGGTGTCATGGTACATCAGTCATTGAAGGTTGGCATGCAGGTACAGCAGGCGGTTAAGAAAGCAAATGGCATGTTGGCCTTCATAGCGAGGGGATTTGAGTACAGGGGCAGGGAGGTGTTACTACAGTTGTACAGGGCCTTGATGAGGCCACACCTGGAGTATTGTGTACAGTTTTGATCTCCTAACTTGAGGAAGGACATTCTTGCTATTAAGGGAGTGCAGCGAATGGTGCCCGGGATGGTGGGACTGACCTATCAAGAAAGACTGGATCAACTGGGCTTGTATTCACTGGAGTTCAGAAGAGTGAGAGGGGACCTCATAGAAACGTTTAAAATTCTGACGGGTTTGGACAGGTTGGATGCAGGAAGAATGTTCCCAATGTTGGGGAAGTCCAGAACCAGGGGTCACAGTCTAAGGATAAGGGGTAAGCCATTTAGGACCGAGATGAGGAGAAACTTCTTCACCCAGAGAGTGGTGAACCTGTGGAATTCTCTACCACAGAAAGTAGTTGAGGCCAATTCACTAAATATATTCAAAAGGGAGTTAGATGAAGTCCTTACTACTCGGGGGATCAAGGGGTATGGCGAGAAAGCAGGAATGGGGTACTGAAGTTTCATGTTCAGCCATGAACTCATTGAATGGCGGTGCAGGCTAGAAGGTCTGAATGGCCTGCTCCTGCACCTATTTTCTATGTTTCTATGTTTCACAGTTGGAGTATTGCGTGCAGTTCTGGTCACCACATTACAGAAAGGATGTGATTGCTCTAGAGAGAATACAGAGGAGATTTACAAGGATGTTGGCTAGACTGGAGAATTTTAGCTATGAGGAAAGATTGGATAGGCTGGGGTTGTTTTCTATAGAACAGAGGAGGCTAAAAGGAGACCTAATTGAGGTGTATAAAATTATGAGGGGCCTAGATAGAGTGGATAGGAAGGACCTATTCTCCTTAGCAGAGGGGTCAACAACCAAGGGGCATAGATTTTAAGTGGTAGGCGGTTTAGAGAGGATTTGAGGAGAATGTTTTTCACCAAGAGTGGTGGAAATCTGGAACTCACTGTCTGAAAGGGTGGTAGAGGCAGAAACCCTCAGAACATTTAAAAAGTACTTGGATATGCACCTGAAGTGCCTTACCCTATAAGGCTACAGACCAAGAGCTGGAAAGTGGGATTAGGCTGGATAGCTCTGTCAGCCGGCACGGACACGATGGACCGAATGGCCCCCTTCTGTGCTGTAAATGGCTTTGATTCTATGATAAGCAGTCAGACAGTTCAGAGACCATGGAGGGGTTAAGAGTGGAGGTGGTGGTGAGGTGGAGCTGGATGTCATCAACGTACATGTGGAACTTGATGTTGTATTTTCGGATGATGTCGCCAAGGTGCAGCATGCAGATGAGAAATAGGAGAGGGCCAAGGATAGATCCGGGGGCACATCAGAGGTAGCGGTGCGGATGCTGGAAGAGAAGCCATTGCAGGTGATTCTTTGGCTACGACTGGACAGATAAGAATAGAACCAGGTGAGGGCAGTCCCACCCAGCTGGACGATGAGGCGCATTGGAGGAGGTTGGTGTGGTCAACCATGTCAAAGGCTGCAGACAGGTTGAGAATGACGAATAGGGATAGTTTACCATGGTCACAGTCACATAGGATGTCATTTGTGACTTTGATAAGAGCCGTTCCGGTACTGTGACAGGGACAGAAATCTGATCGGAGAGATTCAAACGTGGAGTTCCAGGATAGATGTGTACGGATTTGGGAGGCCTAATCCCACTTTCCAGTTCTTGGTCTGTGGCCTTGTAGTTACGGCACTTCAAGTGCATATTCAAGTACTTTTTAAATGCTCTGAGGTTTCTGCCTCTATCACCCTTTCAGACAGTGAGTTTCAGATCCCCAAGGGAGGTTGGAGATGGGGCGGTAGTTTGCAAGGGCAAAGAGGTCAAGGTTTATTTTTTTGAGGGTTGATTCCGGCAGATTTGATGGGGAAGGGGACAATACTTGGAGAAGTGTTAACAGTATCCGCTAACATTTGGGCCAGGGAGGGACGTTGGGTGGTCAGTGGTTTAGTGGGAATAGGGTCAAGGGAGCAGGAGGTGGGTCTCATGGACAAGATGAACTCAGAGCATGAGAGGAGATAGGAGAGAAACTAGAGAAAGATGCGATGGAAAGAAACAGCCTGGAGCTCAGTCTATTCAAGGTTTTTTTTTTTTAAAAAGAGAGAAAACAGTTTTTGTTGGTCAAAGGCTGTTTTTTTTTTGTTTTCATTTTGCTGCATGCATTATTTGTTATTGCTAGGTAGTGTACCATTTTTGTTTTTTCCCCAATAATCCTTTATTTTATTATATGGTTGGTGCTGACATTTAAATTATACTGTACAAGGTGGTGGGGATGGGTTTCAGATATGCTGCATGATTTAGGTGAACGAAAGTCTATGGGGACTAACAAGTGCAGGTGTAATGGCACTTGGGTGTTTATTCCATAGCTACCACTACACTAGAACTCCCATTTACAGACCCCACCACAGAGAAGACCTGTCTTTGTCACCTCTGTTTTACCAGAGTGGCTGCCACAGAATATTTGAAGGGCAATCTGCAGATATCTGGAACAGAAAGGAAGGTTACCATAGCACAAGTTTTCAATTCATCACACCTTCAAATTTACCACATGGAATATGTGGCATATCAGCAGTTTGCAGTGTCCACCTGTATCAAGCAAGTGACAAATGTTATGCTTGCAAAGGGCAATACATTCTCCAGTGTAAAAGACGCATCAGCTAAAGCGAGCATAAAGCGGTTACTGAATGGCAAAATTTCTTTGCATGGCAAGGCAATGCAGATAACACCTTATGGGCAACCAAGCTCTTCATATTACCACGGTATGCATGTACAGTAAAGCTTTGCAATTATTTATTGTTCAGATGGTATCTGTCCACAGAAACGTTATGCATGTCAGTGGCAGTTATCCAAGAAGCAAACATGATTGTTTTTGTGTATGACATTCCAAGATATCTGCATTACTTGAATAAAAAATACGAAGGTGGGTAATTTTTAAAAGAATGGGATTATCAGCACACTACGGCTTATCCCACTGAGAAATGACATAAAGAGTAGCACCTAAGCTTGGACACTTTATCAGTGGTTTGCTGTTCATTGGTTGCCATCTCCATCTTCAAGAAAAGTGCTTCACACAGCCTTTGATACAATGGAAGAGTGTGGTTTGCAATAGGGCAGTGATCCGAGAACATTGCTTCGAATAGTATTCTCCCAGAGAGTGCAGAAGTTCCCAACCTAGGTTTGTGCCCTGACTGAGTGTCAATTTGACGGAGTCAGAAGCTTGTACGTTGAAGCCCACTCCAGGACTTGATCATGTAATCCATTAAACCAAAGACTTGCCTTTTCCGGTGGGAGATATATACCATGACACTATTTAAAAAGCAGGAGTTCTCCCAGTGTCCTGCCCAACTTTCATAAGAATTAGGAACAGGAGTAGGCCATCTAGCCCCTCGAGCCTGCTCCGCCATTCAACAAGATCATGGCTGATCTGGCCGTGGACTCAGCTCCACTTACCCGCCCGCTCCCCATAACCCTTAATTCGCTTGTTGGTTAAAAATCTATCTATCTGTGACTTGAATGCATTCAATGAGCTAGCCTCAACTGCTTCCTTAGGCAGAGAATTCCACAGATTCACAACCCTCTGGGAGAAGAAATTCCTTCTCAACTCAGTTTTAAATTGGCTCCCCCGTATTTTGAGGTTGTGCCCCCTGGTTCTAGTCTCCCCGACCAGTGGAAACAACCTCTCCGCCTCTATCTTGTCTATCCCTTTCATTATTTTAAATGTTTCTGTAAGATCACCCCTCATCCTTCTGAACTCCAACGAGTAAAGACCCAGTCTACTCAATCTATCATCATAAGGTAACCCCCTCATCTCCGGAATCAGCCTCGTGAATCGTCTCTGTACCACCTCCAAAGCTAGTATATCCTTCCTTAAGTAAGGTGACCAAAACTGCACGCAGTACTCCAGGTGCGGCCTCACCAATACCCTATACAATTGCAGAAGGACCTCCCTGCTTTTGTACTCCATCCCTCTCGCAATGAAGGCCAACATTCCATTTGCCTTCCTGATTACCTGCTGCACCTGCAAACTAACTTTTTGGGATTCATGCACAAGGACCCCCAGGTCCCTCTGCACCGCAGCATGTTGTAATTTTTCCCCATTCCAATAATATTCCCTTTTACTGTTTTTTTTCCCCCCCAAGGTGGATGACCTCACATTTTCCGACATTGTATTCCATCTGCCAAACCTTAGCCCATTCGCTTAACCTATCTAAATCTCTTTGCAGCCTTTCTGTGTCCTCTACACAACTCGCTTTCCCACTAATCTTTGTGTCATCTGCAAATTTTGTTACACTACACTCTGTCCCCTCTTCCAGGTCATCTATGTATATTGTAAACAGTTGTGGTCCCAGCACCGATCCCTGTGGCACACCACTAACCACCAATTTCCAACCCGAAAAGGACCCATTTATCCCGACTCTCTGCTTTCTGTTCGCCAGCCAATTCTCTATCCATGCTAATACATTTCCTCTGATTCCGCGTACCTCTATCTTCTGCAGTAACCTTTTGTGTGGCACCTTATCGAAAGCCTTTTGGAAATCTAAATACACCACATCCATCGGTACACCTCTATCCACCATGCTCGTTATATCCTCAAAGAATTCCAGTAAATTAGTTAAACATGATTTCCCCTTCATGAATCCATGCTGCGTCTGCTTGATTGCACTATTCCTATCTAGATGTCCCGCTATTTCTTCCTTAGATAGTTTCAAGCATTTTCCCCACTACAGATGTTAAACTAACCGGCCTATAGTTACCTGCCTTTTGTCTGCCCCCTTTTTTAAACAGAGGCGTTACATTAGCTGTTTTCCAATCCGCTGGTACCTCCCCAGAGTCCAGAGAATTTTGGTAGATTATAACGAATGCATGTGCTATTACTTCCACCATCTCTTTTAATACCCTGGGATGCATTTCATCAGGACCAGGGGACTTGTCTACCTTGAGTCCCATTAGCCTGTCCAGCACTACCCCCCCTAGTGATAGTGATTGTCTCAAGGTCCTCCCTTCCCACATTCCTGTGACCAGCAATTTTTGGCATGGTTTTTGTGTCTTCCACTGTGAAGACCGAAGCAAAATAATTGTTTAAGGTCTCAGCCATTTCCACATTTCCTATTATTAAATCCCCCTTCTCATCTTTTAAGGGACCAACATTTACTTTAGTCACTCTCTTTTCCATTTTATATATCTGTAAAAGCTTTTACTATCCGTTTTTATGTTTTGCGCAAGTTTACCTTCGTAATCTATCTTTCCTTTCTTTATTGCTTTCTTAGTCATTCTTTGCTGTCGTTTAAAATTTTCCCAATCTTCTAGTTTCCCACTAACCTTGGCCACCTTATATGCATTGGTTTTTAATTTGATACTCTCCTTTATTTCCTTGGTTATCCACGGCTGGTTATCCCTTCTCTTACCGCCCTTCTTTTTCACTGGAATATATTTTTGTTGAGCACTATGAAAGAGCTCCTTAAAAGTCCTCCACTGTTCCTCAATTGTGCCATCGTTTAGTCTGTGTTTCCAGTCTACTTTAGCCAACTCTGCCCTCATCCCACTGTAGTCCCCTTTATTTAAGAATAGTACGCTCGTTTGATACACTACTTCCTCATCCTCAATCTGTATTACAAATTCAACCATACTGTGATCACTCATTCCGAGAGGATCTTTTACTTGGAGATCGTTTATTATTCCTGCCTCATTACACAAGACCAGATCTAAGATAGCTTGCTCCCTTGTAGGTTCTGTAACATACTGTTCTAAGAAACATTCCCGTATGCATTCTATGAATTCCTCCTCCAGGCTACCCCGTGCGATTTGATTTGACCAATCGATATGTAGGTTAAAATCCTCGATGATTACTGCCGTTCCTTTTTCACATGCCTCCATTATTCCCTTGATTATTGCCCTCCCCACCGTGAAGTTATTATTTGGGGGCCTATAAACTACACCCACCAGTGACTTTTTCCCCTTACTATCTCTAATCTCCACCCACAATGATTCAACATTTTGTTTATTAGAGCCAATATCCCTCAAACAACATTATTAAAAACAGAACAATTACTTAATTTGCAGTTTATGGGATCTTGTTGTGCACAAATTGGCTGCTGCATTTGAGTACAAAGCAATTGACCACTTTAAAAGTAATTCATTGGTTGAGAAGTACTTTAGGATGTCTTCAGGATGTGAAACATTTTTTTATAAATGCTATTTCTTTCTTATAGCCCCAGAAGAAACATGAATACAATTGAGTACACCTACATTCACCTTCTTCCCGATACTAGCAAATGTAATTTGCAGGTACAAGAGAACTGGGTCAGTGTATTGACTCCTGCTATGCAGTTTGCACGTATTCTATTACTGGAAGGTGGTTTCAGCCCCAAATAAGGCCACCTTCCTTTGGTGCACCTCCTGCAGCAAAACTTCTAACCCATCTGCATCAAAAGTAGCAGTGCTGCTCAAATGCTGTAGCAGTGTGAACAATTAGTCAACATTTCTGTCACCACCACAATTTTAATAGTGAGCTGCAGTCTGTTAGTGCTGCTGTTCCACCAGCTTTTATCTGCTCCCCAGCCAAGTGTACTACAGACCAAGCTCTTATGTTTCCATAGCCTATTCAAATTAGGGAGAAGGATTCTCATCAGGAAATTCAGCGTGACCAGCTTGACACAGGCAGTGCCATGGGCTCATTCGCTTTTGACATACTTGAAAATTAAGGCTACAGTAGGTGCTGGAAAGTGTGGTAGTACAACTGGTGATGACAATCTTTTGATTCAGGCAAACTGTGAAGAGGGGAAGATTTATTTTAAAAAATTCATAAAGTTAATCGAGAAAGCCTACCTATTGGCCTTATGCTGACCATTCCACTCCATCACAGTTTAGAAGCATTTTTAAATAGGATTCTGCAGCTCAGACAAAAGCCACTGGGAGGAAATTAGAATTCTGCGAAGACAGAGGATTGGCTAATCCTTCTAACTGAAGCAAGCCAATAAAAGGAAAAGAATACCAGCAATGCACACACAAAGCAGCTGAAATAGGTTAAATGACCTTTTGATGACCCCCATGGGTTTCTTGCCAGTGATAGTAGTATTGAAGAATACATTTAACAAATCATTTGTCAAGCAAAGTTTAGAGATAGTTCCTAGCTAATTGATGAGACTGTGTAAAACACACAGTTCATGTGATTGACAGACAAGTTCCGTTTGGGTCCTTGCAATATTCCAGTTGCCTGTAGAACCATCTGGCCAATTTCAAATTGTGGAGAGAATCACAATTCCTTGACCTAAATGTAAATAAGATACAGCCATCAGCAGGGTCCCAAGTGTGCCTCGAGTACTGTGTGCTATGCAAGATGAATTAGGCAAGGCTGATAAATGACCAGTGACTGGGTCTTAACATTAACATCTGAACAAGAAACAGTGTGCTCTTAGATGACAGGTATTTCACATTACAAGTATAAAGAGATTAGAAAGAAGAGTACGTTAATTTATGTAGGACGCAAACTCAGGTTCCAGCCTGATACAAGAGGTGGTTTATCTAGTTTTAGTATCCACAGTGCCCTCAAATCCAAAGGATGATCTCCTCAGAAACCTGAAGCAAGAGAATCATGAAACTGAGATGACAGCCACAGAGACATAAATGGATCTATCAATCCATGAGCGAACACGAGCTATTTATAATATGTTAAAAATGTGTGTAGTCTCTAGTTTCTTATTGTCGTTCACCTGCAGATGGCACTGTATGCATAACATTATGTGGTATTGATTACAAAGGAACCGTATCCAACATTACATGATGCCTGCAAAGCAAAGGCACAACTCTAAAGCACCACCCTGTAAGGAGCAAGTATTCGGCCCTCAGTCAACCCCCACCGAGCAAGATTATTGACTTCATCCCTCCCTTCCCACGGAGCCATATGTTGGCCCTCATTTGCTCAGTGGAGTGGGGTCTTTCAACCCCACTGAGTAAGACCATATACTTCATCCCTCCCATTCCCAGGTTATGGGCCTTAGCTTCCATTGCACTGAGCCAGTTTTTAGCACTCAACAGCACCACTCCCGTCAACTCTGCAAAATTTTGGGCCTAACTCATGCGTGCCCACCGCCCTACCCACATCGTTATATTCAAAGCAATTCTGTCCACAGAGCAAGATTTCAGGCTCACTCCTCCTGCAACTTTTTAATCGCAACCCATCTGCTGGCTGCCAATTCCCTTACCTCATTGAGTGCAGTTACCCCTCACAGGTTACCCCAACTCCAAAGCCAAATAAGATGTAAACAGGAAGGTTTCTATAAATTAAAGGCATTTAATACTCAACTAACCTTCCACAACTGCATTTCCTATCCATGATGATTGGCTGTTTCATGCCTCCATTGTCCTATTCCCACTGATCTGAAATTGCCTTCCCCTCAACTCCCCTCCTCCAACATGGTAACTCCAGGGTAAACTCGATGGTGTTACAAAACACATTAACACAAAACCTATGTAACAGTCTCCTAATAGTGGCTCAAAATGAATCTTCCAGCTGTGTATAGAAGATGGACAATGAAGACTTGCTCATTATGTACTTTTACTGCATGAGTCCAGTAATAAATGGTGTATTTTTCTGTTTTTAAAAAATATATATATATTCACTAAAATGGCAAACGATATGGAACAGGTGAATTTTCCAAGATGACATCCTAATCACGGGTCGAGACACCGAGGAACACCTCCACAACCTGGAGGAGGTGCTACGCCGACTGGACCAGGTAGGCTTGCAACTAAAGAAGTCCAAGTGTATGTTTTTGGCCCCAGAGATCGAGTTTTTAGGCAGGAGGGTTGCCGCAGATGGGATCCGGCCTACCGAATCCAAAACGGAGGCGATCCGTCGTGCGCCCAGGCCCGGCAACACATCGGAGTTGCAGTCATTTCTGGGACTATTGAACTATTTCGGGAACTTTCTGCCGAACTTAAGCACATTGTTGGAGCCGCTATACGTGCTCCTGCGTAAGGATTGTGAATGGTTTTGGGGGGACTGTCAAGAACGGGCTGTCAATCGGGCGCGGAATCTGCTTTGTTCTAACAAGCTGTTGACCTTGTACAACCCCTGTAAGAAACTGGTTTTAATGTGTGATGCATCATCCTGAGGTTGGATGCATGTTGCAGCAGAGTAATGATGGGGGCCAACTCCAACCTCTGGCTTATGCCTCCAGGTCGCTCTCCCAGGCAGAACGGGGATATGGGATGGTTGAATAGCAAGCACGCACATGTGTCTACGGGGTGAAAAAGATGCACCAGTACCTTTTCAGCAGAAGGTTCGAGTTAGAAACGGGCCACAAATGGTTACCATCCCTGTTGTCCAAAAGCAAGGCTGTCAATGCGTCAGCTCGCATACAGCGGGTGGGCCCTCACGCTGGCTGCATATGACTACACTATACATCATCGGCCAGGCACCGAGAATTGCGCTCACGCGCTCAGTAGGCTCCCACTGGCGACCACCGAGGGGGCGTCATAGCCATTGAGGCTTTCGACACCGCAAGCTCCCCCATCACAGCCCGCCAGATCAAAATCCCCTTCTATCCCTGATAAAGAAATGTGTCCTGACTGGGGATTGGGCGCCTGCACACGGAGCGTGCCCCGAGGAGGTCAGGCCGTTTCACAGACGGATGGACGAGCTCGCCATCCAAGCTGACTGCCTGCTATGGGACAGCCAGGTAATCATGCCCCAGAAAGGAAGGGAAGCAGTCATCAGGGAACTCCACAGCGAGCACCCAGGCATCGTGCTAATGAAGGCCATTGCCCGGTCACATGTATGGTGGCCGGGAATTGACTCAGACCAAGAACACTGGGTTCACAGGTGCACGACGTGTGCTCAGCTGGGAAATGCCCCCTGGGAGGCCCCACCAGGCCATGGTCACGTATTCACATAGACTACGCGGGCCCGTTCATGGGAAAAATGCTCCTGATTGTTGTCGATGATACTCGAAATGGATCGAGTGCATTATATTGAATTCGTGCACTACATCCACCACCGTGGAGAGTCTGCGTACGGTCTTTGCGACCCACGGCTTGCCGGACATCCTGGTTAGCAATAATGGCCCATGTTTCACTAGCTATGAATTCCAGGAGTTTATGTCGGGTAATGGTATCAAACACGTCAGGACAGCACCGTTCAAGCCGGCTTCCAATGGCCAGGCGGTACGTGCGGTTCAAATCATAAAACAGGGTATGCTCCGGATTCAAGGACCCTCCCTTCAGTACTGTCTATCGTGCCTCCTGCTGGCCTATAGGTCCCGCCCGCATTCGCTCACGGGAGTCCCGTCCGCAGAACTACTCATGAAACGCACGCTTAAAACACGGCTGTCCCTCATTCATCCAGCCCTGTCAGACATTGTTGAGGGCAAGCGCCAGTCCCAAATCGAGTGCCATGATCGCAACTCAGTGGGGAGATGCATAGAAATTGATGACCCTGTATTCGTTCTCAATCATGCTTTGGGACCCAAGTGGCTTGAGGGTACTGTAATTGGCAAAGAGGGGAATAGGGTCATAGTGGTCAGACTTAACAATGGGTAGATATGCCGCAAACATCTGGACCAAGTAAAGAAAAGGTTCAGCATGGACACTGAGGAAGATCATGAGATGTCACCCACACCACTGCCAGTGAACGAGCAACAAGGACATTCATCAGCATGCACAGTCCCTGCGGCCAGCCCGGACAGGCCGGAATCACCTCAGACGACAGAGACGCATGCCAAGGCCCAACCACCAGAGCCTCAACTGCGGCGCTCCACGAGAGAGCGTAAACCGCCTGAAAGACTCGATCTTTGACCCAAAGACGTTGGGGGGAGGTGATGTCATGTTTGTAACCTTCACACAACTGTAACCTTTATGTAACAACACTGTATACACCTGAGTAATGCACACCTTGACCACAGGAGGTGAACTTGTGGGAGACATTCCTCATCTGGTCACCCAGGTATATAAAGGGAGGTCCCACGCAAGGTCAGCACTTCTTGGTCCTGGGAATAAAGGTTCAGGTCACGTAGTGACCTTGTCTGCAGTACATGCCTCGTGTGATTCTATAGTAAGGTGTAAGGGCACTACAGGAACAGTTTTAATGTAAAATATATTTTATTGAAAAGGTTTCAATGTACTTCACTTTAGTGTAATAAAATAATTCTTGTATCAAACTTTACTTTAATATGACTCTTTAAGATCTCATAAACTTGTAAAGTTAGAAAACTTACAAAACAATTTCAATTTGAAAACAGCTACAACAGTATCAACAACAACAGCAGCAAAGAAAGGCTGCACCCATCTCTCATCCACATCTCGGTGAATATGCACTTCTTCATGGGGGTGGTGCTCGGCTTGGGTCTCTACAGAGACTGGTGCGGGGATTGCAGTGGGAGTGGTATTTGATTGGCCGGGCTGTGTGCCCTTATTGCAGCAGCTACCTCACACAGGCCCTCCATGACGGCCTGTGTCATTGTTTGCACTCCCTCTGACATTCCCTCCTTCAGTTCCCATGTCATTACTGCTATTTCTCCCGACAGTCCCGTTAACTCATCACCCATCCCACTGACGGTGTCCACGAGTGATTGGGTAAGGTCATTGGACTCCACACCCAATGTCATAACCTCAAACACATCTGTTGCCCGCTGCATCTCAGGAGAGCGTGGTCGGATTCTCCTTCCCCTCGCCCTGGGTTTGCCTCGCGGCACCCCTCCAGTGCGAGGTGCAGGCTGGGACGGTGGGGCCCTGGGTGTTCCAAGCAGCACCCCACCATCACCACTGGGACCCGCAACCTCGGAACCTGTGAAACTATGGAATGTTGCACCAGAACTTACATCATTATACGCGGATGGGTACGTGATGAAACGATGGTATGTCTCATCAGAACTTAAAGCACTACGCAATGATGGGGACTGGCTGAAACTATGGAATGTCAGACCAGAACTCATGGAAGTGTTTGGCAACGTGAGGTCCTGTACTATGGACTGATCCATATTATGATTAACATTCTCCCATAAACACATATCCATGCCCCCCTCCTCATTCCCCCAGCCTTGGTCTGGATCGTACGCATCTGAATCTTCTTCTGGATCCTCAGGATTGGCATCGTGTTCTGCAAAATAGAGCAGAATAGTCAAATGGTTAGCAGCACAGGAGGGGGCAGAATGGGTGGCATGAGTAGGCCAAGCAGCAGGTTGATTTGAAGGGCAACGATGAATTGTCAGGACTTACCCTCTTCCTCGCGTGTGGGCCCAGCTTGTGCAGTACTGATTGATGAGTTGTACCTGGAGAAAAACAAAGCAGTGACCCTCTGTTCCAAGGGTGTCAGTTGGTGTAGGTTTGGCAGGCCTCCTCCTGTTTGAGTTCTTTCCCTTTTGTTGTGGGCCAATTTCTTCTGCAAAAATGAAAATATAACTTTTTAGAGGCAGTGTCTTTCTGCTGGGTGGGACATATACAGATGGTCACATTTCCAATTGCAATTCCATTGAAAAATGAAAATATTACTTACACTAACTACTTGACCAAGGTCCTGCCATTTCTTTTTACACTGGCTTCCAGATCTCGTGGTATTCACCATTGCGCAGTAATCTTCTGCAACTAGGTTCCAGCGTTTCTTCATTTCTTTGGGTGGCACTTTTGTGCAACCTGTTGCTGGTATCCAGCTCCTGCCATCTGTTCTCAATGACATTAATTTATAACTCTACTTCATCATGCAAGAAATTCTTCGTTCTTGCTGCACGTTGTTGCATTGCTGTATTGAATTGACACTCAGTGATTTTTCAAAACACACAGTCCTTATTTTGCATGCACCTAGGCAGCACTCCTTCTGGAAGTTTAGCAGCAACACAGAGCACTCACTGATTCCAGCAGCTGATTTCTTCCACAGTACTGCTCACAGCACTCCTTCAGGCACCAAAAGTCAATGAGAAGGCTTTACCTTTAAAAATGGGCAATTGCCAATGTTACTGACCCATTGCGCATACGCTCCAACGCGCATGCGCAACGCTGCTGGCACTCACACACACGCTGGGCCATAGCTCCGCCCCCCTGCCGGCTGTGTATATCCAGCACGGCCCTAGCTCCGCCCTCCGACCCCCCCCGGTGCACTGCTTGTGCTGCGCCACGCCAAGGCCTGTAACGTTCCGAGGAGCGGGGAGAATACCGAGGTAAGTTTTCGGCGTCGTTTTTCTTCTACAAAGTCGGCGCACCTCTGTTTAACCGGGGTGGGGGGGGGGGGGGAGCAAATGTGGGCCCTATATTCTTAAGCAAGATTTCCTTTAAAGCTCAATAAAGACCAGTGCAAAACTTGGCAATTTCCTTCCAGTTTTGTTTTGTTTTTTTAGTTATTTTATGTTTCTTGCTTTTGATTTCTTCAGATTTCTCTGTACCCTATACCATTTCTTGGTGCAGGTAGGTGACTAGTTCCTACAGTTGGAGAACCAACTCTTACTTTTTTATTACAAAAATAAATGCCATGAATTTGGTTTCAAGTGAAGGAGGTTCCACACATTTTAAGCCTGTTTCTAGAAATCAAATTCCCGACTGTATTAATTTCAAAGAAAAGATCATGGAGGTTAATAAGTTTAGTATTACGCACAGTTCTGCCATGAAAAGGTATTATGAAAATATGTAGTTAAAATAAACATCTGCATAGAACTAAATTGAATGCACTTTGTTTCCATGCTGTAATAAAGCATCATTTTGTGTATTATGCTTCAAATAATCCATCCTACTTGGTGTTGCAATGTCAGTTAGTGTCCTCAAATATTAATGGGATAATTAACATCAAGTATTTATACAAATATTTTTTACAGCAAGTAAATGAAAATAAATACATTCATTTAAATATCCCAGTGTTTCATGTTAACAAGAGACTAAGGGATAGCAAATATAACGTAGAATGACATAGAATTTACAGCACAGAAACAAGCCATTCAGTCCAACTGGTGTATGCTGACATTTATGCTCTGTCTGAGCCTCCTCCCACCCCATTTCATCTAACCCGATTAGAAAATGAATTATTTTTTGTGTTCAAACATGAGCAAATTCCTCCACACAGATTTTGAATTTTTGAAGAAAATAGAAGTACAAAAGAAAGAGAGATTTTGTATAAGGCAGTCACTAATAGCCTGAGGAGGTTAAAGGAAAACACATCACCAGGACCGCATGCACCTCAGAGGGTACATAGAGAAGGCCGGTGAATCAGTTACATCCTTTCCATTATCTCTGGGGGATTTAAAAAATGTGAGTGGTGGAAAGTAACTAACATAAAACCAATCTTTAAAAAGGAGCATTGGAGCAGACCCAGGAAATTAGAAGACAGTGAGCTTACTATTTGTTTTGTGTAAAGTCTCAGAAGACTTCCTGAAGGAGGGGACAATGAAAGCAAATAAAAGGAAAAGGACTTGCATTTATAAAGTGCCCTTCATAATCTCAGGAGATCCCAATGCACTTTACAGCCAATACAGTATTTTTCTAAAATATAGTTACGATTGTGATGTAGGGAAATACAACAGCAAATTTTCTCACAGCAAGGTCCCACAAACTGCACTGAGATACATGACCAGATAATCCTGAGTGTGATGTTGGTTGACGGTTAAATATTGGCCACGACACCAGGAGAACTCCCCTGCTCCTTTATGAATAGTGCCATGGGATCTTTCATGTCTACCCGAGGGCAAATGGGGCCTCAGTTTAACATCTCATCTGAAAGATAGCACGCACAACAGTGCAGCAGTCCCCTTAGTACTGCACTGAAGCGTCAGCCTAGATTGTATGTTCACGTCTTGGAGTTGGACTTGAATCTAACTCAGAAGCTTTGCGCGCTACCATTTAGCCAGTAATGATATCCAGGCACTGGAGATAATGCAGAAAACATCAACCAAATTGCTACCTAGTATAACGCATCTGAGGGAACAAGAGTTTGAAGAACCTGGAATTGTTTATCCTGTTAAAGGAGAATGCTCTAGGGATGAAATTATTCCACCATTTAAGATTAAGAGAATAGGTAAATTGAATACTGATAATATATTTGAGATTACCACAAACTCTAGGATCAACAGAAATGGGCTCTTTAAAACAGGAAAGTGCACAGATAGGTTAGATTTAACTACTTTATGCAGAGGTTGATGAGTGTGTGTAATGGACTGCCCTGGGAGATGGCTAGTTTGTAAAATGTATTGCATGGTTATTTGAGGGAGTGGGAATATACAGAGATTAATGGCCTAGAAATTGGAGTAGGCCGGAAACCTGCTGGTGAGACCATGGGCCGAAGTTTACGGCCGCCCGCAATAATAGCGCAGACAGTACCAGTGTTTTGGTGCTGCCTGCTAATTTAAATTCCTTCATCTAAATCATTGATGTTTATTGTAAATAGCTGGGGTCCCAGCACTGAGTCCTGTGGCACCCCACTAGTCACTGCCTGCCATTCTGAAAAGAACCAGTTTATCCCGACTCTCTGCTTCCTGTCTGCCAACGAGTTCTCTATCCACGTCAATACATTACACCTAATACCATGTGCTTTAATTTTGCACACCAATCTCATGTGGGACCTTGTCAAACCCCTTGTGAAAGTCCAAATACACTACATCCACTGGTTCTCCCTTGTCCACTCTAATGGACATCCTCAAAAAATTCCAGAAGATTTGTCAAGCATGATTTCCCTTTCATAAATCCATGCTGACTTAGACCGATCCTGTCACTGCTTTCCAAATGTGCTTTGCAGGCTCTGTGTCCTCCAAACTGTTTACTTTCCCACCTAGCTTTGTATCGTCAGCAAATTATGTTGGTGGCATCTCAGACACCATAGGAATAATTCCACAATTCTGCTGAGAATGCTGGTCAGAGACAGGACTATATTATAACCACAATTCTCTAGTCCATGCTCATTACGATCGCAGATCCTGCTGGGAGTCCATGATTGTGGAATTACTCCTCATACTATATACTCCCTCATCCAAAGCATTGGTGGAGAACATGACTTGTGGTGTTAATGTAATTTAGTATCAGCATAAATGATATCAAATTTCACTCTTGCTTTTTAGACTGTAGATATGCTGAGCTATTTGTCTTAGATCAGTTCTGCAGAAGTCTTTTCTTAGGCGGTCCCTCATATTGAGGATAACTTGCTTCCACACCAAAAAGGGATGAGTTCACAGGTGTTACAATGAAGGACCAGATATTCCAGGTCCCGAACTAAATATTGAAGGTGGAAGATGCCTGTGCATGGATTTTTTTTTAATATCGTGTGGTGGCTGTTGCACACCAGCCACCACACGGGCTTGGTCCAGTGGCAAGGATTAACCAAGATGACTGGAGACCAGTTCTGTTGCACGGACCTAATGCGCACACTTATCGCAGTGTGGACTGGCCCATGCTGACCTTGGGCCCACGCCTCTTCTGGTATAGTCAGCAAGACTCCTGTTACTGCACTTTCTTGCTCCAAATCTTACACTGCTTGCTGTTCTGCACATGCAATGTTTTGAGAACATGGGCTTTCTCAAAAATATTTTTTTTATATAAAAGGCTCCATAATAAGTACAAAGTAGCCAAAGGCCCACTGGACAATCTGAACAATCTTTATAATTGGTCTGATACCACGCAGGTGTTCTAATCCACAGATGTCGTGCCCAAGTGATGCAATACAACCTGACCTAGGAGGCTGGAAATCATGCAAAAGTGGCAGTATAACTGCATCCTGGTTATAGAATCATAGAATGATATAGCACTGAAGGAGGCCATTTGGTCCATCCTGCCTGCACCGGCTCTTTGGTACAGCTATCCAATTAGTCCCAATACTCTGCCCTGTAAAGATTTACCCAATCCCCTTTTGAAAGTTATTATTGAATCTGCTTCCAGCACCCAGATCAAAACTCATCTCACCTCTGGTTCTTTTGCCAAATAAATCTGTGTCCTCTGGTTACTGACCCTTCTGTCACTAGAATCAGTTTCCCCTCATTTATTCTATTACAACCCTTCATGATTTTGAACACCCCTATTAAACCTCCCCATAATCTTCTCTGCTCTAAGGAGAACAACCACAGCTTCTCCAGTCTCTTCATGTAACTGAGGTCCCACATCCCTGGTACTATTCTAGTAAATCTCCTCTACATCCTCGCTAAGGCCTTGCCATCTTTCTTAAAGTGTGATGCTAGAATTGGATGCAACACTCCAGCTGGGGTCGAACCAGTAATTTATTAAGGTTCAGCATACTTCCTTGATTTTGTACACTATGTCTGTATTTATAAAGCCAAGGATTCCAGATGCTTTTTCAACAGCCTTCTCAACTTGTCCTACCACCTTTAAAGATTTGTGTGCATACACTCCCAGGTGTCTCTGTTTCTGCACCTCCTTTAAAATTGTACCATTTCATTTATATTGCCTCTCATTCTTACCAAAATGTATTCCTTCACACTTCTCTTGTGTTAAATTGCATTTGCAATGTGTCTACCCATTTCTCCTGTCTATGTCCTCCTGAAGTCTGTTACTATCCTCCTCAGTGTTTACTACATTCTGAGTTTTGTGTTATCTGAAAACTTTGAAATTATGCTGTCTATACCCAAGACCAGGTCATTAATATAAATCAAAAAGAGCAACGGACATTCACTAATACGCACTCTGTCCTGCGAGACAATTTGGCACATAATGCCAAGTGAGCAGGAACAGGCCGAGGGCCTGCTCACATTCAGGTCCTCAGTACAACAGAGCAGTAACATTCAGGGCATAGGTTTGGAGCATCGGAGGTAGCAAAGTGACAGTGACAGATCAGCAGGGTCTGTCATTTGTTTTCTTCTCTTTGTACTTTGTGCATCGCTTTCTGAGGGCTTCTAAAATCATTAATGCTTCACCACCCCAAAATTTGCTCAGTATTTGCTATTTTCTCATCCTTTCTTTTACTTCCAGGTCCTTTAGCAGAATTAGGCTAAGCCATCCTAACAAGCCTGCACGACCAGCCCAAAAGACTTCAGCACGCACTTGGTCAAGCGATCTGCACCCCGGTAGGAATGATGACGAGTCAGAGCGGTCTGCAAGGTTGAAGTTCACATCATTGGTAATGAGGAGCTGGTAGTGGTGGAAAGGACACCAATAACAGCTACGATTGGAGTGCCTTCAGTACAACCGCAACATTCCACTCATTGGCCCCAAGTTTCCACATGATTTGCTCCTGATTTTTAGGAGCAACTGGTGGAGAACGGAGTATCGGAATTCTCCACATTTAAGTTTTCTGCAGTTCTAGTCAGGTAGAACAGTTTCACTTTTGAACAGAATTTTTTTCCAAAATGGAGCGTGTCTGGCCACTGATGCCTGATTTGAAAGTTTCCACAGTGAAAACGTACTCCAAACTAACTTAGAATGGAGCAAGTGAAGATTTTTGTAGGCTTGAAAAAACCTTGTCTACACATTAAAAAATCAGGCGCAGGTTACAAATTAGGTGTCCGGAACGAGGTGGGGGGGGGGGGGGGGGAGAGGGAGGGAAGGGAAGTCATTAAATTCTACAATAAATCCTTAGTTATACTTATACAAATATTATACAAATAAATCCAACCTGAATAAAAATTTCTAAGCAAAGAAAAGATTAAATAAACCATGTTCCTACCTGTGTGAAAGTGCTTCAGGCAGGCCTTTCAGGCAGCAGTTTGCCGTCGGTCGGTCCTGACGGCAGGGGGAGGCAGGGAGAAGGCTGCAGGAAGCCTCATTACTTGAGGCAGCCATTCCCGACGGCAGTGGGGGGGGGAGGCAGGGAGAAGGCTGCAGGAAGCCTCATTACTTGAGGCAGCCGTTTGCCGTCGGGCCTGACCGACGGCAGGGGGAGAAAGCTGCAAGAAGCCTCAGTGCTGATCATGGAAGGGCAATGTGGTTTTATTAAAAAATATTAAAAATTGAACAGCTACAAAGAATTTGAATAGTCTCAAACAAGTGCATGTGTCCCGTTTATCACAGTCTATCTTTAATTACAGAATGCACTCCCTCACCCTCACACACAGAAATATCAAGAAAATTAAAATACAAGCCTTTGCAAGGGTTCAATAAACAAATTTTCACTTTTTCTGCAGCACTTTTTAAAATGGCCGAGTGCCAATGTTTCCTTCAGACTACGCGTGCGCGAACGCTCCAACGCGCACGCGCAGGGTTGCCGGCACGAAAAAAACTCATTTAAATTGTACCCGCCCCCTCCTACTTACAAAATCGGCGCGAGTGGTAGGCTCCGCCCCCTGGGCGCCACGCCAAGCAGACATCGAGCTGCAAAGCGCTCGAGAATAGCGCGGTTTTTTCTAGGCACCGTTTTCGGCGCGAAAAACGGGCGCCCAGCTCGGACGGGCGCCTGTTTTGCCGCGTGTGGAAACTTGGGGCCAATATGCTGAAGCCACAGGTGCAGCACAACGCAAGAGCACTAGAATTATGAAAAGCACGAGACACTAGTGGGCAGCACTTGGATGAATCTTAATTTCAGTAGAACTTGTTCATTTTATTGAAGAAAATCAGAAGTTTGTTATTGTCAATTTATGCAGATTTGGTTCATTAAAAGCTGCAGGGCCTTGTGAGGTGGAGTTTGTATGCCTCATGCTGTGATTTAATTTGTTTGGGTAGGGTGTGAGAATTGGGCTAGATCGAAGGTTGAATGGTATTGGTGCGTTTCGGGGGATACAATTCAACGGAATTGCTGTTTGATCACCTGTTCTTCCAGCTCCTCCTCCAAAGAGTCCTGCAAGGCTTCACATTGCTCCATGTCCAGGATCTGACTACGATCAACAGAGATTATGCATGATGCAGCATGCCATCACAATATGTAATACTGTCAGTGGACTGTATTGCAGCACTCCTGACCGGGCCAAGGAGCTGAAGTGTTGCTTAATGTTCTGAAGACCTGCTCAATAATAGCATGGGCACTCCCATGGTAGTTGTTACAGTATTGTTCAGCGAGAGACTGCAGACATCAAAGTGGTGTCATAAGCCATGTCGATAGAGGAAAAGAGTGTTTGAAGACCAGGCCCTCAAAACCATCACCAAGCTCATGGTCTAGAGCCATAGTAATACCCACCCTCCTGTATGGCTCAGAGACGTGGACCGTGTACAGTAGGCACCTCAAGTCGCTGGAGAAATACCACCAACAATGTCTCCGCAAGATCCTACAAATCCACTGGGAGGGCAGACGCACCAACTTTAGCGTCCTCGTCCAGGCCAACATCCCCAGCATTGAAGCACTGACCACACTTGATCAGCCCCACTGGGCAGGCCACATAGTTCGCATGCCAGACACAAGACTCCCTAAGCAAGCACTCTACTCGGAACTCGTCCACGGCAAATGAGCCAAAGGTGAGCAGCGGAAACGTTAGAAGGGCACCCTCAAAGCCTCCCTGATAAAGTGCGACATCCCCACTGACACCTGGGAGTCCCTGGCCAAAGACCTAAGTGGAGGAAGTGCATCCGGGAGGGCGCTGAGCTAGAGTATTCTTGCTGAGAGCATGCAGAAATCAAGCGCAGGCAGCGGAAGGAGCGTGCGGCAAACCAGACTCCCCGCCCACCCTTTCCTTCAACCACTGTCTGTCCCACCTGCGACAGAGACTGTGGTTTTCGTATTGGACTGTACAGCCACCTAAGAACTCATGCTAAGAGTGGAAGCAATCTTCCTCGGTTCCAAGGGACTGCCTACGATGAGATAGAGCATAGCAGTTACTGCCAAGGAGCCATCCACACAGTTATCAGTCTTGCTCGAAAAGTGCAGTTGCTGTGGACTGTCAGAGCTGGCTCCTACTGTCCACGGCAAAGTTGAAGAAATGGTCGATACTTCTAAAGATGTTGTTCATAGCCTGCTTGATGCAGGAGTGCACAGCTGACCTGAATCAAGTCACCTGCGGTAGCCTGGAACATCCCAGTGGCGAAAAAATTTAGAGCCGTCATGACTTTTAGGCAACACATGGTCACCAGGTCAGGCTGCAGAAAGCGACAGCTTCATGGCTGAACCAAAGCCTACTAAACACATATACAAAAAGCAAAATACTGCGGATGCTGGAATCAAAACAGAAAATGCTGGAAATCTCAGCAGGTCAGGCAGCATCTGTGGAGAGGAAGTAGAGTTAACGTTTCAGGTCAACGACCCTTCATCAGAACTGGAGAGTGTTCGAAAAGAACACAATCTTAACAAGCACTGAAAGGGGGAGGGGAAGAAAGAACAAAACGGAAGGTCTATGATAGGGTGGAAGGCAGGAGAGATGAGCGAGACAAAAGGGATGATAAGCCGAATTGAAATGATAATGCCAGGAGTTAGAAAAACATTAGTCAAGGTAAGGTGTGAATGGCAGAATAATGACCAGCTGCCATTAGAGACAAGGAGGAAAAAAAAGCAGGCTCGAGGGTGGAAGAGGAGCCAAAGATTGGCAGCGGTTACGCTCTGAAATTGCGGAACTTGATGGAGTCTAGAAGGCTGTAAAGTACCTAAACAAAAGATGAAGTGCTGTTCTTTGAGTTTGCATTGAGCTTCATTGGAACAGTGTAGGAGACCGAGGACAGAGGGGTCAGAGTGGGAGTGGAGCGGAGAATTAAAGTGACAGGCGACCGGAAGCTCAGGGTCACACTTGCGGACTGAACGGAGGTGCTCTGCAAAGCGGTCACCCAATCTACGCTTGGTCTCCCCAATGGAGAGGAGACCACATCGTGAGCAGCAAATTCAGTATACTAAATTGAAAGAAATACAAGTAAATCGCTGTTTCACCCGGAAGGAGTATTTTGGGCCCTGGATAATGGGAAGGGAGATGTGGTAAAAGGGCAGGTGTTGCATCTCCTACACTTGCACAGAAGGGTGCCGTGGGAAGGGGAGGGGTTGCTGGGGTGACTGCGGAATAGATCGGGGTGTCACAGAGGGAGCGGTCCCTTCGGGATGCTGAGAGGGGAGGGGAGGGGAAGATGTGATTGGTGGTGGGATCACGCTGGAGGTGGTGGAAATGGCGGAGGATGATCCATTGAACGTGGAGGCTGGTGGGGTGAAAGGTGAGGACAAGGGGAACGCTGTCATGGTTCTGAGAGGGAGGGGAAGAGGTGAGAGCAGAGGTGCGGGACATAGAACGGACACGGTCGAGGGCCATGTTAACCATGGCGGAGGGGAATCCTCTGTTGAGGAAAAAGGAAGACATGTCAGAGACACTAGTGTGAAAGGTGGCGTCGTCAGAGCAGATGCAACAGAGAGGGAGAAAGTGGGAGAATGGAATGGAGGCCTTACAGGATGCGGGGTGGGAGGAAGTGTAGTCCAGATAGTCGTGGGAGTCAATTCCCAGTGAAGGGAAGAGAAGAGAAGAGTCGGAGATGGACCATGTAAAGAGGAGGGAAGATTGGAAATTTGATGTAAAGTGAATGAAGTTTTCAAGTTCAGTCCGAGAGCAGGAAACGTCACCGATACAGTCATCAATGGAGGCTGGTCATTGAATATATTTAAGGCAGAGATAGATTTTTGAGTAATAAGGGAATAAAGGGTTATGGGGTTACCGGAAAGAGGTGAGGGAGGGGACCAGAGTTGGACTGGAACAAAGAATGTTCCACATGTCCCACGAAAAGGCAGGTTTAGCTAGGACCCATGCGGGTTCCCATAAGAACATAAGAAATAGGAGGAGTAGGCCACTTGGCCCCCTCAAATCTGCTTCACCATTTAATAAGATCATGACAGATCTGATCATGGACTCGGCTCCACTTCCCTGCCCACTCCCCATAACCCTTTATTCCCTTATCGCTCAAAAGTCTATCTCCGCCTTAAATATATTCAATGACCAGCCTCCACAGCTCTCTGGGGCAGAGAATTCCACCGATTTACAACCCTCAGAGAAGAAATTCCTCCTCAACCTGGAATGCATCCCATTCCGACCAGGTTACTTTTCTACTTTGAGCGCTGGCAACCTTTTAGCTATCTCTATCTATTTTTATCCTATCCAATTACTCTACTACCTCCTCCTTTACTCTGGCATTAGCAGCATCTTGCTTCATGAAGACAGATGCAAAGTACTCATTTAGTACATCAGCCATGCCCTTTGCCTCCACAAGATTTCCTTGTTGGTCCTGAATCAGCCCCACCCTTCCGTTGATGATCCTTTTATTCTTTGTATGTTTATAAATTACTTTAGTGTTTCCTTTTATATTATCCGCTAATCTTTTCTCAGACACTCTTTTTGCCCCTCCTATTTCTTTTTCAGTTCCCCTCTGCACTGTGTGTAATCTGCTTGGATCTCCACTATATTTTGAACCTGATATTTAGCATTAGTCTGCTTTTTCTGTTTCTTTTTTGTTGTGTTCCTGACACAGATTAGACTGCACACAGGGAGGTTAAAGTAACAATGACCTCAGTCTTTATTAAGACACTCCAGAGTGAGGAACAGGCCTTAGGGGCCAGCTTATATATAGTGTTCCCAAGGGATGCTGGGATCCCTTGGGACTTCAGGGGATGCACTCCCTGGTGGCGGAACATGGGAGTGCATGCTTTACAGATACACATCACTCCCCACCCAAAGTCATGGTGAAAACTATTTACAAGGTGAGGCGGTCGGGAGCCTTTCTTTCCCTGGTGGACTATCTCGGTACAAATGTCTGTTCTGGTGTGTTGGCTGTGCCCTTGCTGGGCTGACATGTTGTTGGCCCTGCAGGGTTGTTGGGTGAGCCTGGCCTTGCTGGGCTGTTGGGCGTGATAGGTTCGATTTCCTGGTCTGAGGTGGTGTCGTTGATCCTTTGGGTGTGTGTTGTGGGCTCGAAAAAGGTGGTGTCTGCTGTGGGTTTTTCAGGGCAGTCTGTGAACCGCAGCCTCGTTTGGTCCAGGTGCTTTCTGCAAATTTGTCCATTGTCTAGTTTGACTACAAACACCCTACTCCTTTCTTTAGCTATCACCGTGCCCGCGATCCAATTGGGACCATGTCCATAGTTTACATTTTGTTGCTGCCACCTGCTCTCTACCTGATCATGCAGGTTGGAGTGAACCAGCATAGTCTGGTTTTAAGTGTCCATTTCATGAGTAGCTCAGCCGGGGGCACCCTGTGAGTGAGTGGGGTCTCGTGCGGTAGCTGAGCAATACTCGGGACAGGCGGGATTGGAGTGAGCCTTCTATGACTCATTTAAGGCTCTGTTTGATTGTTTGTACTGCCCGCTCTGCCTGGTTGGTTTAAACAGAGCCGAGGTGACATGTTTTATCCCATTGCGGGTCATGAATTCTTTAAAATCGGCACTGGTGAAACATGACCCGTTGTCACTGACCAGTATGTCAGGCAGGCCGTGGGTGGCAAACCTGGCCCTCAGGCTTTCAATGGTGGCAGTGGCGGTGCTTCCCGACATTATTTCACATTCAATCCATTTTGAAAAAGCATCCACTACCACCAGGAACATTTTACCGAGAAACGGGCCCGCATAGTCGACATAGATCCTCGACCATGGTATGGAGGGCCAGGACCACAAACTTAGTGGTGCCTCTCTGGGTGCGTTGCTCAACTGAGCACACACGCTGCATTGCCATACACAGGACTCTAAGTCAGAGTTGATACCAGGCCACCACACGTGGGATCTGGCTGTCGCTTTCATCATTACTATACCCGGTTGTGTGCTGTGGAGATCAGAGATGAACGTCTCCCTGCCCTTTTTGGGTAGCACTACGCAGTTACCCCACAACAGGCAGTCTGCCAGATTGGACAGCTCGTCCTTTCGCCGCTGAAACGGCTTACATAAGAACATAAGAACATAAGAATTAGGAACAGGAGTAGGCCATCTAGCCCCTCGAGCCTGCTCCGCCATTCAACAAGATCATGGCTGATCTGGCCGTGGACTCAGCTCCACTTACCCGTCCGCTCCCCATAACCCTTAATTTCCTTATTAGTTAAAAATCTATCTATCTGTGACTTGAATACATTCAATGAGCTAGCCTCAACTGCTTCCTTGGGCAGAGAATTCCACAGATTCACAACCCTCTGGGAGAAGAAATTCCTTCTCAACTCAGTTTTAAATTGGCTCCCCTGTATTTTGAGGCTGTGCCCCCTAGTTCTCGTCTCCCCGACCAGTGGAAACAACCTCTCTGCCTCTATCTTGTCTATCCTTTTCATTATTTTAAATGTTTCTATAAGATCACCCCTCATCCTTCTGAACTCCAACGAGTAAAGACCCAGTCTACTCAATCTATCATCATAAGGTAACCCCCTCATCTCCAGAATCAGCCTCGTGAATCGTCTCTGTACCCCCTCCAAAGCTAGTATATCCTTCCTTAAGTAAGGCGACCAAAACTGCATGCAGTACTCCAGGTGCGGCCTCACCAATACCCTATACAGTTGCAGAAGGACCTCCCTGCTTTTGTACTCCATCCCTCTCGCAATGAAGGCCAACATTCCATTCGCCTTCCTGATTACCTGCTGCACCTACAAACTAACTTTTTGGGATTCATGCACAAGGACCCCCAGGTCCCTCTGCACCGCAGCATGTTGTAATTTCTCCCCATTCAAATACTTTTCCCTTTTTTTGTTTTTTTTCCCAAGGTGGATGACTTCACACTTTACGACCTTGTATTCCATCTGCCAAACCTTAGCCCATTCGCTTTACCTATCTAAATCTCTTTGCAGCCTCTCTGTGTCCTCTACACAACCCGCTTTCCCACTAATCTTTGTGTCATCTGCAAATTTTGTTACACTACACTCTGTCCCCTCTTCCAGCTCATCTATGTATATTGTAAACAGTTGTGGTCCCAGCACCGATCCCTGTGGCACACCACTAACCACTGATTTCCAACCCGAAATAGACCCATTTATCCCGACTCTCTGCTTTCTGTTAGCCAGCCAATTCTCTATCCATGCTAATACATTTCCACTGACCCCGCGTACCTTTATCTTCTGCAGTAATCTTTTGTGTGGCACCTTATCGAATGCCTTTTGAAAATCTAAATACATCACATCCATCGGTACACCTCTATCCACCATGCTCGTTATATCCTCAAAAGAATTCCAGTAAATTAGTTAAACATGATTTCCCCTTCATGAATCCATGCTGCGTCTGCTTGATTGCACTATTCCTATCTAGATGTCCCGCTGTTTCTTCCTTAATGATAGCTTCAAGCATTTTCCCCACTACAGATGTTAAACTAACCGGCCTATTGTTACCTGCCTTCTGTCTGCCCCCTTTTTTAAACAGAGGCGTTACATTAGCTGCTTTCCAATCCGCTGGTACCTCCCCAGAGTCCAGAGAATTTTGGTAGATTATAACGAATGCATCTGCTATAACTTCCGCCATCTCTTTTAATACCCTGGGATGCATTTCATCAGGACCAGGGGACTTGTCTACCTTGAGTCCCATTAGCCTGTCCAGCACTACCCCACTAGTAATAGTGATTGTCTCTAGGTCCTCCCTTCCCACATTCCTGTGACCAGCAATTTCTGACATGGTTTCTGTGTCTTCCACTGTGAAGACTGAAGCAAAATAATTGTTTAAGGACTCAGCCATTTCCAAATTTCCCATTATTAAATCCCCCTTCTCATCTTCTAAGGGACCAACATTTACTTTAGTCACTCTCCTCATGGGATATATATCTGTAAAAGCTTTTACTATCCGTTTTTATGTTTTGTGCAAGTTTACCTTCGTACTCTATCTTTCCTTTCTTTATTGCTTTCTTAGTCATTCTTTGCTGTCGTTTAAAATGTTCCCAATCTTCTATTTTCCCATTAACCTTGGCCACCTTATACGCATTGGTTTTTAAATTTGATACTCTCCTTAATTTCCCTGGTTATCCCTTCTCTTACCACCCTTCTTTTTCATTGGAATATATTTTTGTTGAGCACTATGAAAGAGCTCCTTAAAAGTCCTCCACTGTTCCTCAATTGTGCCACCGTTTAGTCTGTGTTTCCAGTCTACTTTAGCCAACTCTGCCCTCATCCCACTGTAGTCCCCTTTGTTTAAGCATGGTATGCTCGTTTGAGACACTACTTCCTCACCCTCAATCTGTATTACAAATTCAACTATACTGTGATCACTCATTCAGAGAGGATCTTTTACTCGGAGATCGTTTATTATTCCTGTCTCATTACACCTCCCTTGTAGGTGCTGTAACATACTGTTCTAAGAAACAATCCCGTATGCATTCTATGAATTCCTCCTCCAGGCTACCCCGTGCGATTTGAGTTGACCAATCGATATGTAGGTTAAAATCCCCCAAGATTACTGCCATTCCTTTTTCACATGCCTCCATTATTTCCTTGATTATTGCCCGCCCCACCGTGAAGTTATTATTTGGGGGCCTGTAAACTACGCCCACCAGTGACTTTTTCCCCTTACTATCTCTAATCTCCACCCACAATGATTCAACATTTTGTTCATTTGAGCCAATATCATCTCTCACAACTGCCCTGATATCATCCTTTATTAACAGAGCTACCTCACCTCCTTTCCCTTCTTGTCGATCTTTCCGAATCGTCAGATACCCCTGTATGTTTAATTCCCAGTCTTGGCCACCCTGCAACCACGTTTCTGTAATGGCCACCAAATCATACCCATTTGTAATGATTTGTGCCGTCAACTCATTTACATTATTTCGAATGCTGCGTGCGTTGAGGTAGAGTGTTTTAATACTAGTTTTTAATCCATGATTTTTAGTTTTGACCCCTCCTGCAGCCCCTTTGCATTCAGTGGCCCTTTTTGTTTTTTGCCTTGGGTTTCTCTGCCCTCCACTTTTACTCATCTCCTTTCTGTCTTTTGCTTCTGTCTCCTTTTTGTTTCCCTCTGTCTCCCTGCATTGGTTCCCACCCCCCTGCCACATTAGTTTAACTCCTCCCCAACAGCACTAGCAAACACTCCCCCTAGGACATTGGTTCTGGTCCTGCCTAGGTGCAGACCGTTCGGTTTGTACTGGTCCCACCTCCCCCAGAACCGGTTCCAATGCCCCAGGAATTTGAATCCCTCCCTGCTGCACCACTGCTCAAGCCACGTATTCATCTGAGCTATCCTGCGATTCCTACTCTGATTAGCACATGGCACTGGTAGCAATCCTGAGATTACTACTTTTGAGGTCCTACGTTTTAATTTAGCTCCTAGCTCCTTAAATTCATGTCGTAGGACCTCATCCCTTTTTTTTTACCTATATCGTTGGTACCAATGTGCACCACGACAACTGGCTGTTCACCCTCCCTTTTTAGAATGTCCTGCACCTGCTACGAGACATCCTTGACCCTTGCACCAGTCTCGGTTGCGGCCGCAGAAACGCCTATCTATTCCCCTTACAATCGAATCCCCTATCACTATCGCTCTCCCACTCTTTTTCCTGCCCTCCTGTGCAGCAGAGCCAGCCACGGTGCCTTGAACTTGGCTGCTGCTGCCCTCCCCTGATGAGTCATTCCCCTCAACAGTACTCAAAACGGTGTATCTGTTTTGCAGGGGGATGACCGCAGGGGACCCCTGCACTACCTTCCTTGCACTGCTCTTCCTGCTGGCCTTCCATTCCCTAGCTGGCTGTGGACCCTTCACCTGCAGTATGACCAACTCACTAAACGTGCTATTCACGTCATTCTCAGCATCGTGGATGCTCCAGAGTGAATCCAGTCTCAGCTCCAACTCCGCAACGCGGTCTGTCAGGAACTGGAGGCGGATACACTTCCCGCACACGTAGTCGTCAGGGACACTGGAGGCGTCCCTGAGTTCCCACATCGTACAGGAGGAGCATATCACGTGTCCGAGCTTTCCTGCCATGACTTAACCCTTAGATAGGCAACAACAATGCTAAAGTTTACTCACTGTTTTAGAAGAGAAAAAAGAAAAACTACTCACCAATCACCAGCCAATCACTTACCCTCTTGGCTGTGACGTCACCTTTCTGTTTCTTTCTACTTCTTTTTTGCCTTCTCCCTATAGCTGCACCGGCTTGCCTCTCCATGCACCTCCACACGCTGCTCCCAACTGCCGCCGCGTTGGGCGTTTTGTAGGCCTCTCGCCGACCCTGGAACTCACGCCTCTCCACGCACCTCCTCGACGCTGCTCCCGACTCAGCGACGCACCTCCACACGCTGCTCCCGACTGCCGCCGTGTTGGGCCTTTTGTAGGCCTCTCGCCGACCCCGGAACTCACGCCTCTCCACGCACCTCCTCGACGCTGCTCCTGACTCAGCGACGCACCTCCACATGCTTGATTAGCTCTTGCATTTGAACGGGGATGCTGGCCCAGCTCCCATGCAGTACAGTTTTTTTTACTAGGGACAGCAGAGGATCTTGGCTGGTCCAAGTCCTAATCTGGCGGACCATGACAGGTAATTTATCATTTTCAAACGCTTCCATGACCATCAACAAGTCTGCGGGCTGCGCCACCATCAATAAGTTTGCAGGCTGCGCCATTCCCAACCCCGTGGTGGGCAATGGTAGTCGACTGAGAGCATCCGCACAGTTCTCGGTGCCTGGCCTGTGGCAGATGGTATAGTTATACGCTGATAGCGCGAGTGCCCACCTTTGTATGCGGGCTGAGGCATGAGTATTTATCCCCTTGTTTTCAGCGAACAGGGATGTGAGGGGCTTGTGATCGGTTTCCAGCTCAAATTTGAGGCCAAACAGGTACTGATGCATTTTCTTTACCCCGAACACACACGCTAATGCCTCTTTCTCAATCATGCTGTAGGCCCTCTCGGCCTCAGACAAGCTCCTGGAGGCATAGGCGACAGGTTGCAACTTCCCCGCAACGTTAGTTTGTTGTAATACACACCCGACTCCGTACGACGACGCGTCACATACTAGCACAAGTCTTTTACACGGGTTATACAATACAAGCAGCTTGTTGGAGCATAAAATGTTTCTGGCTTTCTCAAAAGCAATTACTTGGTTTTTTTCCCCATACCCAGTTCTCACCTTTACGCAATAACACATGTAGGGGCTCTAAGAGGGTGCTTAACCCCGGTAGGAAGTTACCAAAATAGTTGAGGAGTCCCAGGAACGACCGCAGCTCCATGACGGTCTGTGGTCTGGACACGTTCCTGATAGACGCCAAGGCAGAGGCCGTCTGCCGTGATCTTTCTCCCCAAAAACTCAACTTCTGTTGTCATGAAGACGCATTTTGACCTCTTCAGCTGCAGCCCTACGCGATCAAGTCGCTGGAGGACCTCCTCCAGGTTTTGTAGGTGCTCGACGGTGTCCCGACCCTTGACCAATATGTCATACTGAAAAACCACCGTGCGTGGTACCGACTTGAGTAGGTTCTCCATGTTTCTCGGGAAGATCGCTGCAGCCGACCGAATTCCAAACGGGCATCTGTTGTAGATGAAGAGTCCCTTGTGCGGGTTGATGCAGGTGAGGCCCTTCGAAGACTCCTCCAGCTCCTGTGTCATGGAGGCCGAAGTCAGGTCGAGCTTGGTGAACGTCTTGCCTCTTGCCAGCGTCGCAAATAGGTCGTCTGCCTTAGGTAGCGGGTATTGGTCCTGTAGCGAGAAACAATTAATAGTTACTTTATAATCGCCGCAAATCCTGACCGTGCCATCACTTTTGAGTACTGGAACAATCGGGCTGGCCCACTCGCTGAATTCCACTGGGGAGATGATGCCTTCGCATTGCAGCCTGTCCAGCTCGATTTCCACTCTCTCTCTCATCATGTGAGGTACCGCTCGCGCCTTGTGATGAATGGGTCGTGCCTCTGAGACCAAGTGGATCCGCACCTTCACCCCGGAAAAGTTTCCAATGCCTGGCTCAAAAAGGGAAGGAAATTTGTTACGAATCTGGGTACTTGAGGCCTCATCGACATGTGATAGCGCTCGGATGTCATCCCAGTTCCAGCGGATTTTGCCCAGCAAGCTCCTTCCAAGCAGTGTGGGGCCATCACCCGGGACAATCCAGAGTGGCAGTTCTTGCACCGTGCCCTCGTAGGTGACCTTGACCATGGCACTGCTCAGGACAGCGATAAGCTCTTTGGTATACATTCTCAGTTTCGTGTGGATCGGGCTCAGGACTGGTCTGAGTGCCTTGTTGCACCACAGTCTCTCAAACATCTTTTTACTCATGATGGATTGGCTTACGCCAGTGTCCAGTTCCATGGCTACGGGTAAGCCATTCAATTTTACATTTAGCATTATAGGTGGACATTTCGGCGAAAATGTGTGCACCCCGTGTGCTTCAGCATCTGCCTCCTCTCTCTGAGGCTCTAAATTGCTTTGATCCACCATGGACCGATCTTCCTCTGCCATGTGGTGGTTCACAGGTTTTGTAGAGCTTGCAGCTCATCTGCAAGCTCGTTGGAGGTGCCCCATTGTTCCACAGCTCTTGCAAACATACCCTTTGAAGCGGCATGAATAGGCTTGAATGGAAGCCTCCACAATGCCAACAAGGTGTGAATTGTCTTGCATTCATCCTTTGTTGCGGACTCAGTCATCTGGGTCACCTGAGGCCTGCTGGCAGTTGCAGACTCGTGGTTTCTGCCCTGTACATTTCTGCTCGCAAACACAGTTCCAGTTGATTTATGAACATTGCTAGCCCTTGTGTGCTGAGAGATTTGTTTGGTGTTGTCACTGGTGGACATAAACGCCTGTGCTGTCGCAATGGCCTTACTGAGGATTGGTGTCTCTACAGTCAAAAGTTTTCGTAGGATAATCTCGTGGCCAATGCCCAGTACATAAAAGTCTCTGAGCATTTGCTCCAGGTAGCCATCAAACTCACATTGTCCTGCAAGTCGCCTGAGCTCGGCAACATAGCTCGCCACTTCCTGACCTTCAGATCGTTGGCACGTGTAGAACCGATACCTCGCCATCAGCACGCTCTCCCTAGGGTTAAGATGCTCCCGAACCAGTGTACACAGCTCCTCATACGACTTATCTGTGGGTTTCACCGGAGCCAGAGGATTCTTCATGAGGCTGTAGGTCGGTGCCCCGTAGACCATGAGGAGGACCGCTTTCCTTTTTGCAGCGCTTCCTTCTCCGTCCAGCTCGATGGCTACAAAGTACTGGTCTAGCCGTTCGACATAGGCTTCCCAGTCCTCACCCTCCGAGAACTTCTCCAGGATGCCCACAGTTTGCTGCATCTTTGCGTTGGATTTGTATATTCGTCGCCAGTTGTTGTGTTCCTGACACAGATGAGACTGCACACAGGGAGGTTAAAGTAACAGTGACCGCAAGTCTTTATTAAGACATTCCAGAGTGAGGAACAGGCCTTAGGGGCCGGCTTATATACAGTGCTCCCAAGGGATGCTGAGATCCCTTGGAACTTCAGGGGATGCACTCCCTGATGGCGGAACATGGGAGTGCATGCTTTACAGATAGACAACATCTTTAATCTCAGTGATCCATTGAGCTCAAGTTTTGGATACCCTTCCTTTCCCCTCTCATGGTAACGTCTTTAGTCTGTACACGAACTATCTCCTGTTTGAAGGCCTCCTATCGCCCATTTATTGTTTTACCTGTCAATCTTTGTTTCTTGTCCACCACAACCAGATCCCTTTTCAACTCACTGAAATTTGCCGCATTCCAGTTGAATCTCTTCACTTTTGCTTGTTCTTTGTCTCTTTCCACAATGACTCTAAACCTAATGATAATGATCATTGTATCCCAAATATTCTCCCACTTAAACATGTACCATTTGCCCCGATTCATCACCCAGCACAAGATCTAGTACAGCTTCCTTCCTCGTTGGTCTCAAAACATAATAAGGCAGTATTTCTGGTAATATTTCTTTACAAAACCTCCAACACACCGTGAGCAATACCATGGGAAGTCTGGTAGTATATGGAAAAAAGGTTTACCAATACAAAGTAACAAAATTTACACAACTTAACATGGGTTCTTGACATGCATCACAACGTAGCGTGCAGTACCAGCAACAATGCAATAACATACATTTATGTAGCACACAATCACAACTACTTGTATTTATATCGTGTCTTTAAGTAGGAATTTTCCCAACATGCTTCACAGAAATGCAGTATGACAAAAATTGACACTGAGCCAATGGAGGACATATTAGGACAGGTGTTTAAAAGCTTGGTCAAAGAGGTAAGTTTTAAGGAGGGTCTTAAAGGAGTGAATTAGAGCTTAGGCATAGATGGCTGAAAGCACGGGGGCCAGTGGTGTGGCAAAGGTAGCGGCAGCTACACAAAAGAGTCCAAAGTTGAAGAAACACACAGTTCTTGGCAGAGTGTAGGGCTGGAGGTGATTAGATACAGGGAGCAGTGAAGCTGTGGAGGGATTTGAACACAAGGATGAGGATTTTAATATAGAGGCTTGGTGGACCAGGAGTCAATGGAGATCAGCGAGCACAGTGATGATAAGTGAACAGGATTTGGTGTGGGTTACAAAACTGACAGCAGAGTCAAGTTTATGGCAGGTTGAAGATGGGAGGCCAGCCAAGACAGCATTGGAATATCGAATCTGGAGGTTACAAAAGCATAGATGAGGGTTTCAGTAGCGGTGGGGCTGAGGCAGGAGCTTTGGAGGGCGATATTCCGAATGTGGAAGTACGTGATCTTGGTGATGGAAAAAATATGGAATCGGAAGCTCAGCTAAGGGTCTATTTGGACGCCGAGATTGCAAATAATCTAGGTCAGACCGAGACAGTAGCCAGGCAGGGGGTTTGAATTGAACATTTGAGAGAGAGGAAGTATTAAGGGGCTTAGTAGCTTTGAAAGTGGATAAATCCCCAGGTCCGGATGAAATGTATCCCAGGCTGTTAAGAGAAGCAAAAGAGGAAATAGCAAAGGCTCTGACCATCATTTTCCAATCCTCTCTGGTTACGGGTGTGGTGCCAGAGGACTGCTAACGTTGTACCTTTGTTTAAAAAGGGATAAAGGGATAGACCAAGTAATTACAGGCCAGTCAGCCTAACCTCCAGTGGTGGGAAAATTACTGGAAAAAATTGAGGGACTTAATAAATTTTCATTTAGAAAGACACGGATTAAGCAGGGATAGTCAGCATGGATTTGTTAAGGGAAGGTCATATCTGATTAACTTGATTGAATTTTTTGAGGTGGTAACAAGGAGGATCGACGAGGATAGTGTGTTTGATGTAGTGTATATGGATTTTAGCAAGGCTTTTGATCAGGTCCCACATGGCAGACTGGTCACAAAAGTAAAAGCACATGGGATCCAGGAAAAAGTGGCAATTTGGATGTAAAATTGGCTGAAAGGCAGGAAACAAAGAGTTGATGGGTGTTTTTTTGTGACTGGAAGACTTTTTCCAATGGGGTTCTGCAGGGCTCATTACTAGGTTCTTTGCTTTTTGTGGTATACATCAATGATCTAGACTTGAATCAAGGGAGCATGATTAAGGGGTTTGCAGATGATACTAAAATCAACTGTGTGGTTCAAAATGAAGAAAGCTGTAGACTGCAGGAAGATATCAATGAGCTGGTCATCTGGGCAGAACAGTGGCAAATGGAATTTAATCCTGAAATGAGATAATGGATTTGGAGAGGGCTAACAAGGCAAGGGAATACACATTAAATGGTAGGACGCTGAGAAGTGTAGAGGAACAAAGGGACCCGAGAGTGCAAGTCCACAGATCCCTGAAAGTAACAGGCCAGGTAGATAAGGTGGTTAAGAAGGCATACGGAATACTTGCCTTTATTAGCCGAGGCATGGAGTACAAGAGCAGGGAGGTTATGCTTGAACTGTATAAAACATTAGTTCGGCCACAGCTAGAGTACTGCATGCAGTTCTGGTCACCACATTACAGGAAATATGCGATTGCACGAAAGAGGGTACGGAGGAGATTTACCAGGATGTTGCCTGCACCAGAGAATTTTAGCCATGAGGAACAATTGGATAGGCTGAGTTTGTTTTCTTTGGAATAGAGGAGGCTGAGGGGAGACCTTATTGAGTGTATAAAATTATGAGGGGCCTAGTTAGAGTGGATAGGAAGGACCTATTTCCCTTAGCAGAGGGGTCCACAACCAGGGGGCATAGATTTAAAGTAATTGGTAGGCGGTTTAGAGGGGATTCGAGGGGAAATTTCTCCACCCAGATGGTGGTGGGGGTCTGGAATTCACTGTCTGAAAAGACGGTAGAGGCAAAAACCCTAACCACATTTAAAAAGCACTTGAAGTGCCGTAACCTACAGAACTACAGACCAAGAACTGGAGAGTGGGATGAGGCTGGATAGTTCTTTGTCGGCCTGTGTGGACATGATGGCTGAAATAGCCTCCTTCCATGCTGTAAATTTCTATGATTCTATGAAAGGTAGGGGCACAGTACCTGTGAAGAAGGATTTGTTTACATTAATAGCTCTACAATATTCCTCTGACGCTGGTTTAGTGCTTGTTCATTGTTCCTTCTACTTTAAAAGCTAATCTTTCATCCAGTACTTACTACTTTCTGAACGATTTTGCTTTGCTACTTTATTCTTCCTCATTTCAAAAGCTTCCTAAAAAAAATTGCCTCTCGGGTCCTATCTTCATTCTCATTCTTCTCTTCACATGAAGGAATAGACTCAAGAAGCCCTAGAAAGGGGCTGGTTGCATTCTGGAGAAATTGGGAAACACAAAGAAGATGGTTTCCTCTCGACTACAAGCAGAATTTAAAAGGAGATCATCACAGCTGATAACGAGAACATTCCTCCAATCCCCATTGAAGATGCTGCTGCTGTTGGGGAGGGGTTAAACTAATATGGCAGGGGGATGGGAACCTATGCAGGGAGTCAGAGGGAAGTAGAATGGGGGCAGAAGCAAAAGATAGAAAGAAGAAAAGTAAAAGTGGAGGGTAGAGAAACCCAAGGCAAAAATAAAAAAGGGCTACATTACAGCAAAATTCTAAAGTGGCCAAGTGTGTTAAAAAGACAAGCCTGAAGGCTCTGTGCCTCAATGCGAGGAGTATTCGTAATAAGGTGGACGAATTAACTGCGCAGGCAGCTATTAACGAATATGATATAATTGGGATTACGGAGACATGGCTCCAGGGTGACCAAGACTGGGAACTCAACATGCAGGGGTATTCAACATTCAGGAAGGATAGACAGAAAAGAAAAGGAGGTGGGGTAGCGTTGCTGGTTAAGAAAGAAATTAATGCAATAGTAAGGAAGGACATTAGCTTGGATGATGTGAAATCTGTATGGGTAGAGCTGCGGAATACCAAAGGGCAGAAAACGCGAGTGGGAGTTGTGTACAGACCACCAAACAGTAGAAGTGAGGTTGGGGAGAGCATCAAACAAGAAATTAGGGATGCGTCCAATAAAGGTACAGAAGTTATCATGGGCGACTTTAATCTACATATAGAATGGGATTAACCAAACTGGTAGCAATACGATGGAGAAGGATTTCCTGGAGTGTATTAGGGATGGTTTTCTAGACCAATATGTCGAGGAACCAACTAGAGGGCTGGCCATCCTAGACTGGGTGACGTGTAATGAGAAAGGACTAATTAGCAAGCTTGTTGTGCGAGGCCCCTTGAAGAAGAGAGACCGTAATATGGTAGAATTCTTTATTAAGATGGAGAGTGACACAGTTAATTCAGAGACTAGGGTCCTAAACTTAAGGAAAGGTAACTTCGATTGTGAAAGACGTTAATTGGCTAGAACAGACTGGCGAATGATACTTAAAGGGATGACTGTGGATAGGCAATGGCAAACATTTAAAGATCACATGAATGAACTTCAGCAATTGTACATCCCTGTCTGGAGTAAAAATAAAACGGGAAAGGTGGCTCAACTGTGGCTAACAAGGGAAATTAAGGATAGTGATAAATCCAAGGAAGAGGCATATAAATTGGCTAGAAAAAGCAGCAAACCTGAGGACTGGGAGAAAAAATAAGAACATAAGAATTAGGAACAGGAGTAGGCCATCTAGCCCCTCGAGCCTGCTCCGCCATTCAATAAGATCATGGCTGATCTGGTCGTGGACTCAGCTCCACTTACCCGCCCTCTCCCCGTAACCCTCAATTCCCTTATTGGTTAAAAATCTATCTATCTGTGATTTGAATACATTCCATGAGCTAGCCTCAACTGCTTCCTTGGGCAGAGAATTTCACAGATTCACAACCCTCTGGGAGAAGAAATTCGTGCTCAACTCGGTTTTAAATTGGCTCCCCTGTGTTTTGAGGCTGTGCCCCCTAGTTCTAGTCTCCCCGACCAGTGGAAACAACCTCTCTGCCTCTTATCTTGTCTATCCCTTTCATTATTTTAAGTGTTTCTATAAGATCACCCCTCATCCTTCTGAACTCCAGCAAGTAAAGACCCAGTCTACTCGATCTATCATCATAAGGTAACCCCCTCATCTCCGGAATCAGCCTAGTGAATCGTCTCTGTACCCCCTCCAAAGCTAGTATATCCTTCCTTGAGTAAGGTGACCAAAACTGCACATCACCAATACCTTGTACAGTTGCAGCAAGACTTCCCTGCTTTTGTACTCCATCCCTCTCGCAATGAAGGCCAACATTCCATTCGCATTCCTGATTACCTGCTGCACCTGCAAACTAACTTTTTGGGATTCATGCACAAGGACCCCCAGGTCCCTCTGCACCGCAGCATGTTGTAATTCCTCCCCATTCAAATAATATTCCCTTTTACTGTTTTTTTTTCCCAAGGTGGATGACCTCACATTTTCCGACATTGTATTCCATCTGCCAAACCTTAGCCCATTCGCTTAACCTATCTAAATCTCTTTGCAGCCTCTGTGTCCTCTACACAACCCGCTTTTCCCACTAATCTTTGTGTCATCTGCAAATTTTGTTACACTACACTCTGTCCCCTCTTCCAGGTCATCTATGTATAATGTAAACAGTTGTGGTCCCAGCACCGATCCCTGTGGCACACCACTAACCACCGATTTCCAACCTGAAAATAATCCATTTATCCCGACTCTCTGCTTTCTGTTAGCCAGCCAATTCTCTATCCATGCTAATACATTTCCTCTGATCCCGCGTACCTTTATCTTCTGCAGTAACCTTTTGTGTGGCACCTTATCGAATGCCTTTTGGAAATCTAAATACACCACATCCATCGGTACACCTCTATCCACCATGCTCGTTATATCCTCAAAGATTTCCAGTAAATTAGTTAAACATGATTTCCCCTTCATGAATCCATGTTGCATCTGTTTGATTGCACTATTCCTATCTAGATGTCCCGCTATTTCTTCCTTAATGATAGCTTCAAGCATTTCCCCCACTACAGATGTTAAACTAACCGGCCTATTGTTACCTGCCTTTTGTCTGCCCCCTTTTTTAAACAGAGGCATTACATTAGCTGCTTTCCAATCCGCTGGTACCTCCCCAAAATCCAGAGAATTTTGGTAGATTATAATGAATGCATCTGCTATAACTTCCGCCATCTCTTTTAATACCCTGGGATGCATTTAAAAGGAGGGAGAGAGAAAATGGGTAATTATAGACCGGTTAGCCTGACATTAATGGGGAAAATGCTGGAATCAATTATTAAGGATGAAATAGCAGCGCATTTGGAAAGCAGTGACACGATCGGTCCAAGTCAGCATGGATTTATGAAAGGGAAATCATGCTTGACAAATCTTCTAGAATTTTTTTGAGGATGTAACTAGCAGAGTGGACAAGGGAGAACCAGTAGATGTGGTGTATTTGGACTTTCAAAAGGTTTTTGACAAGGTCCCTCACAAAAGATTGGTGTGCAAAATTAAAGCACATTTTATTGGGGGTAATGTATTGATGTGGATAAAGAACTGGTTGGCAGACAGGAAGCAGAGAGTCGGGATAAACGGGTCCATTTCAGAATGGCAGCCAATGACTGTGGGGTGCCGCAGGGCTCAGTGCTGGGACCCCAGCTATTTACAATATGCATTAATGATTTAGATGAAGGAATTGACTGTAATATCTCCAAGTTTGCAGATGACACTAAGCTGGGTGGCGGTGTGAGCTGTGAGGAGGATGCTAAGAGGCTGCAGGGTGACTTGGACAGGTTAGGTGAGTGGGCAAATGCATGGTAAATGCAGTATAATGTGGATAAATGTGAGGGTATCCACTTTGGGGCAAAAACACAAAGGCAGAATATTATCTGAATAGTGGCAGATTAGGAAAAGGGGAGGTGCAACGTGACCTGGGTGTCATGGTACATCAGTCATTGAAAGTTGGCATGCAGGTGCAGCAGGCGGTGAAGAAGGCAAATGGCATGTTGGCCTTCATAGCTAGGGGATTTGAGTATAGGAGCAGGGAAGTCATATTGCAGTTGTACAGGGCCTTGGTGAGGCCTCACCTGGAATATTGTGTGCAGTTTTGGTCTCCTAATCTGAGGAAGGACGTTCTTGCTATTGAGGGAGTGCAGCGAAGGTTCACCAGACTGATTCCCGGGATGGCAGGACTGACATATGAGGAGAGACTGGATCGACTGGGCCTGTATTCACTGGAGTTTAGAAGGATGAGAGGGGATCTCATAGAAACATATAAAATTCTGACGGGATGGGACAGGTTAGATGCAGGAAGAATGTTTCCGATGTTGGGGGAGTCCAGAAACAGGGGTCACAGTCTAAGGATAAGGGGTAAGCCTTTTAGGACCGAGATGAGGAGAAACTTCTTCACTCAGAGAGTTGTTAACCTGTGGAATTCTCTACCACAGAGAGTTGTTGATTCCAGTTCGTTGGAAATATTCAAGAGGGAGTTGAATATGGCCCTTACGGATAAAGGGATCAAGGGGTATGGAGAGAAAGCAGGAAAGGGGTACTGAGGTGAATGATCAGCCATGATCTAATTGAATGGTGGTGCAGGCTCGAAGGGCCTACTCCTGCACCTATTTTCTATGTTTCTATGCTGTTGAGAAGATACTATCAATCCTTAGAAATGCCATGATGGTTGCCGATGGAAATAAATCCTCTGCATGTTTACACTCTGAAGTATAAAATGAATTATGATACAGGAGCCTCACTAGATGAGACGACTCCAGCAGCTGTTGTGTTTTGTCAACAGCATGGAAGTCGGATCACTATAGCGCTTGAGAATCTAAGCATGAAAGATCCTGCAGGTTACAAAGCCATCTGGACTGGAATTGACTCCGAATGAAAAGGTCACCTCAAATGTTCAGAAAATCCAAAAGTGGATTATTTTGGAGAAAGAACTATTGGAGGAGAATTTGTTCCAACAGTGAAACCAAAAAGGCCCATTGTGATGAGAATGTATAAAGATGAAATTGAAGCTCCTTATTTGGGTTGAAGGCGTTCCATGGTTGGTTACAAAAAGTATAAAAAAATCATCCTGATGCTTAAAATATTAAAGACTGGCAGATCATCCGCACATATTTCTATGAGGAAAAATATATCATAACCCTGCAATGTATGGTTTCCCCATTTCTAAATAAATATCTAATCTTGTACCATTTAATCAAACTCCTTAATCACATACCAGCTGTGCGAAGCACGTTTTGGGCAGGAATCCGTATCATTTTTATTTGCAATGGCTGGAATGTTCACCTTGTAGTTATAAAACACCTCTTCACTCTCTGTGATATATGCCATCTCAGAGGCAAGGTTATCTACGGAAGAATGCCGTGGTTTTTGAGCATCATGTCTTAATCTTGGACTTGGCCTATTGGTAATACAAAGTGGTGAAACTTTTATTAGTTGAAGCAAATCACTTGATATCATAACTCTACACAACTACATTTATTCTAAGTACGTCAACATTTCTGATATATTGTATTTAATATTTAGATAGAAAAAGAACACAAGAATTCCTGTGTCTCTGACTTGAGTCACCAAGGATAGGATCAGTGGCCAGTATGCCTGTTGAAACCACGTGTACCAGGCCACCAAATGGAGGAAGTGAGGTTCTCCTAAGTGTACAGGCCAGACCCTACAATTTCTTTTGGAAAAAGATTTAAACACAGCCTCCTTCAAGTAGCTCTTAGATGTTCCTGGGGAGGGAAGAGACACCCGGCAAACACTTTGGTGCCCACTCTTTGCCAGATCTCCTGGCCCTCTGACAGACACCCGCAACTGCCATGGAAATTTAAGACTTCATTCTGGCCCATTGTCATGGAAATTCACGACTTCACTCTGGCTTGTCGCCATGGTAATTTAAGACTGCTCTCTGACCCATTGCCATGGCAATTTATGACTTTACTCTGATCCATTGCCATGTTAATTTATGACTTCACTCCCACTTTGCGGGGTCTGCCAGGATGCACTCCCCTTCAATGGAACAAAAATATTGAATTATTGTGTGTCATATTTTCTACATAAAACTATATAATGTTTATTTGAATGCATAATTTAGGACAAATGCAGCTTGAAACAACCATTATAATAAATGTATTTAAATACGACTACTAACAATACTGAGAAGGCACGTTCCCAATAAGTTCACCGCACCTAGTGGTATGTCTGTGGAAACCAATCACAATAGGAAACACGTATCAGCTAGTTAAACTAAGGGGCTGAAATTGCCCTCCGCCCGAAATGGGGTGCACCTACCGATTTTGTGTGCATTACAGGTGCACCGTCCAAAATCCGGAGTTCCAGAATATTCCGAAACGATCCATGGCAGGGTCATCTGGAATCCGTAAAATGTTCCGGAATCCGGACCAGTTGACCTCAGGGACTCGCCACCCTTACCTCGGGGCCTCCTTGCCGGCCCGCTCCTCGGCGGAGCCAGCCCGCCCGACAGCAACCTCGGTGGGGCCCGCCTGACAACCTCCTTGGTGGAGCCGGACAGTCCGAACAGTTCTTCGGCGAGAATTCCCTCCTCCCCGGCCCCCGAACCTGGGCTCGGGTGTTTCCGGATTCATGACATCGGACAACAAATCCAAAATCTGGAAAAACCCAGAATCCAGAACGGCCTCAGTCCCGAAAGTTCCGGATTATGGACGCTCAACCTGTACCGCCCCAATGGATGGTGCGAACATTAGAGCGAAATTCGTGAGTTTGAGCAAAAAAATGAGTGGGGTGGTGTTGGTGGCGGGAATGGGCTCTTTGTAGCGGTGTGGGGGTTGACTGATCGATTAGGCCGAAAAATTCAGCCCATTGAGTGATGACGAGGCAGCTGCTCCCTGCCTTTCTTAAAGGGCAAGTTTTGCAGCTAGGTCCTAAGCATTGAGTTTGTCTTTGGTGCTTCTGATGGAATGACTAATGCAGAAATTGAAACCCTCGTCCAAGCTGTGGAGGGCAGTAGGCTGGTACTGTATCCGGACTCAGGAAGACCAAACCGCGTGGTGTTTGTGAATGCCTGGAGAGAGATAGCTGTCGAGCATCTCAGTTCATGACCGCATTACCACCCAATGGCGCCAAATGGTGAAAGTGAGTACGTTCCCCCAACTCCTGATTTTCCATCTCTGAGCCTCTTCTTCACCTACTCTTGTTTTCCACCTTCACTACACAGTCAATGAAGCATTATTTGAGTACTGAGCATCTATATCTATGAGTGCACACTCACAATTGAGGGTCCCTTTCATTTGAGAGTTACACTTGCATGTAATGGACCAACAGTCGCACTAATTGCCAATGTGTTATTACGCTGTTACTCACCAACCCTTCTTTGCTTTGCAGGCCAAGGTGTCACATAATGTTTTGGAGCGAGAGAGGAATGGTGGGGGCGAGGCCGCTATCCAGCAGCTCACTGACATGGAGAAGTGGGTGTATTGGCTAGTGGGCAGACATGTTGCCTTCCCTGTGGCTGCAGGCAGTGTGGATCCTGTTGAGGGTAGCATCTGTAAGTGAAGACCTTCCTTTAATGCCATCTCTCCCTGAATGTGCAAATGTCTACCAGTCAATTGGTGATGAACATGTGCAAGTTGCTTGCTGGATGGTGCAATGCGCTACCTCACCCTCACGGAGCCCGTGCCATTTATGATTGCAGATGATACCCAGAGTGTGAGCCAGAATCAGGCAGAGAGCCTTGAGCCAGTGGAAAGATTGATGCCATGTCCGATGAGGGCGATGGAGGGGGACACTGCTGCGAGCACCGCGTCACTGCTTCCTATATTCCCATGCGCCTGCTCAGACACTGGGAGTACGCATTTGTTGCAGTTAAATTTAGGAGAGGAATTTGCACTGGGTGATACACCAGGGCCTAGTAGGCTCAGTGCATCACCCAGCAAAGGGCAAAGGGAACCTCGGGTGCCAGCTCTCCAGAGGGAGAGTCCGCATGCGAGTTCTGCTGGAGAGGACTTAGATGATCCCCTCGATGTGGCGGCTTTTGAAAAAAAGAGTGCAGGCCATGCATTTGCAGATGTTAGGGGCATTGGTAAGGGTGCCCGAGAGCTTCTCGCAAGTGATCAGGAGTGTGGAGGAGCCTGCTTCCCACATTGCGGATAGCTCTACACACACTCTGGGAGTCCAGTGTGCAGTGGACTCCCAGAGTGACCAGTCGGATCCAGCTGTGATGATGTGCGTCATGGGCGATGTGGCAGCTGCCGTTGCAACACAGGCGGAAGGGAACCAACGTCTCAGTGCTATATTGGAGAGGTTGGCCGCTGGCCTAGACGCTCAGAATGCTGTCATGCACTTTCAGCAACAGGCCACGGAGTGTTTTACTGCTGTTGTCTCTGGTGGCATCGAGACTGTGTCTGCTCTCATGCAGTCTCAGCTGGATGCCACATGAGCTCTGACTGCTGCCATCGCAGCTGGGTCCACCACAGTCTACCGGGGATCTTCCGGTGTCATCCCACCCCACCGAACTGTGCTCCAGCAGATTGGTGAGGATATTGAGGTGCTGCCTCGGGGGAGTGGCGCCATGTCATTGGAGTAGGATCCTGATGTGCGCTCTCACAATCACAGCAGTCCTGAGCCGAGCCCTCCCACTCCGCCATTGCTACCAATCATGGCTTCGCCCGAGCCAATCTAGACTGATGGCGTGGAGTATGATGTGGTCCAATCTGCAGCCGGCCCTTCCATGGCCAGAGCTGGTCTAGGGCGTCCCAGAAGGACATCTGTCCACAGGTCAAACGCAGCAGCCTTCCCAGAGACATGATGCAGCCACAGGGGAGACACTGCAGCGTAGTTGCAGAATAAGTAGGGTTATAAGGAACGGCACAAGGGTGAGAATTGATAGTGTGAATGTTTGTTGGCACCATTCTTTGTGTAATACATGTTTATTTTGGGCTCGAATATCTGTGCAGGCCTCTCATTTCACTGTGGAAAATTATGTGTGAAAGGTTTTATTGGTTTGCTGATGGAGATGCACAGATGAAGACTAAAGTGAGGATGAACTCAGCGGAAACGAACAGCAATGAGATGGTCTCGGACCTCCCTTGCAGTGTGGCGATGCCGCACCCTGCTCATCCTCCTGTGCTCCTCCTCCTCCTGCGCGTCGTGCTCCTGCGCCTCCTCCTCCTGCTCAGGTGGTACTGCTTCCTCGTCCTCCAACAGTTGTGATAAGTCTTTATAGATCCACTCAAATGAATTCCAGAAAATGCAACAGATGTTCATTTGAATGGCTGGATCTCTCCTCTTGGTGACCCAGTGGATACTTAATTTCAACACTTGCAAAGACTATCTGAAAAGAGATACTGTAATTGTAATAAAATGGTTACTGTCATACAACCATTTTATATGGGCAAGGTGCTCGATGGGAGTGGACATTTTCCCAAAGTTGTGAAATTCAGTGTGGGATTTTAGTAATTAAATTGGGGCTCGCCATCCCTCTTGCCTCAATCTCTCCAAACAGCCTTCCTCGCAAAATTTTGTGCACTGTTAATTGAGCACAAGATGATGTGCCTGATTTTCCAACCTGCACTATTCAACCATTGTTAAAATGGGGTTGTAGTGTAATTCCAAACAAAATTTTGAACTAATTTAGTTAATTCAGCTGCTGCTCTGCTACTGTGACTGTCAAAGTTGCTGCAACTGTTTGGATTACTCTGGTTATCCAAATTATCCTTGCTTTCATACAGTTAGAACAATAATGTACAGCTAAGAGATATAACTCTGTGCTAGGTTCATATTTTGATATTTCTGGAAAGCAGAGTGTTAAATGCTTTTCAATCAATGCCCTACTCAGGGTGTTGGTAGAATATTTCATTAATCTTATTCAGGTTGGTTTAATATAATAGCTTGGATAGCGAATTGGCTAACTAACAGAAAACAGAGAGTCGGGATAAATGGGGCATTTTCCGGTTGGCAAACGGTAACTAGTTGGGTGCCACAGGAATCCGTGCTGGGGCCTCAACTATTTACAATTTATATTAATGACTTCGAAAAAGGGACCAAGTGTAATGTAGCCAAGTTTGCTGATGATACAAAGGTGAGTGGGAAAGCAAGTTGTGAGGAGGACACAAAACATCTGTAACGGGATATAGACAGGCTATGTGAGTGGGCAAAAGTAGAAACATAGAAAATAGGTGCAGGAGTCGGCCATTCGGCCCTTCGGGCCTGCACCACCATTCAATAAGATCATGACTGATCATTCCCTCAGTACTCCTTTCCTGCTTTCTCTCGATACCCCTTGATCCCTTTAGCCATAAGTGTCATATCTAACTCCCTCTTGAATATATCCAATGAACTGGCATCAACAACTCTCTACGGCAGGGAATTCCACAGGTTAACAACTCTCTGAGTGAAGAAGTTTCTCCTCATCTCAGTCCTAAATGGCCTACCCCTTATCCTAAGACTGTGTCCCCTGGTTCTGGACTTCCCCAACATCGGGAACATTCTACCCGCATCTAACCTGTCCCGTCCTGTCAGAATCTTATATGTTTCTATGAAATCCCCTCTCATCCTTCTAAACTCCAAGGTATAAACATAGAAACATAGAAACATAGAAAATAGGTGCAGGAGTAGGCCATTCGGCCCTTCTAGCCTGCACCGCCATTCAATGAGTTCATGGCTGAACATTCAACTTCAGTACCCCATTCCTGCTTTCTCGCCATACCCCTTGATCCCCCTAGCAGTAAGGACCTCATCTAACTCCTTTTTGAATATATTTAGTGAATTGGCCTCAACAACTTTCTGTGGTAGAGAATTCCACAGGTTCACCACTCTCTGGGTGAAGAAGTTCCTCCGCATCTCGGTCCTAAATGGCTTACCCCTTATCCTTAGACTGTGACCCCTGGTTCTGGACTTCCCCAACATTGGGAACATTCTTCCTGCATCTAACCTGTCTAACCCCGTCAGAATTTTATATGTTTCTATGAGGTCCCCTCTCATTCTTCTGAACTCCAGTGAATACAAGCCCAGTTGATCCAGTCTTTCTTGATAGGTCAGTCCCGCCATCCCGGGAATCAGTCTGGTGAACCTTCGCTGCACTCCCTCAATAGCAAGAATGTCCTTCCTCAGGTTAGGAGACCAAAACTGTACACAATACTCCAGGTGTGGCCTCACCAATGCCCTGTACAACTGTAGCAACACCTCCCTGCCCCTGTACTCAAATCCCCTTGCTATGAAGGCCAACATGCCATTTGCTTTCTTAACCGCCTGCTGCACCTGCATGCCAACCTTCAATGACTGATGTACCATGACACCCAGGTCTCTTTGCACCTCCCCTTTTCCTAATCTGTCACCATTCAGATAATAGTCTGTCTCTCTGTTTTTACCACCAAAGTGGATAACCTCACATTTATCCACATTATACTTCATCTGCCATGCATTTGCCCACTCACCTAACCAATCCAAGTCGCTCTGCAGCCTCATAGAATCCTCCTTGCAGCTCACACTGCCACCCAACTTAGTGTCATCCGCAAATTTGGAGATACTACATTTAATCCCCTCATCTAAATCATTAATGTACAGTGTAAACAGCTGGGGCCCAAGCACAGAACCTTGCGGTACCCCACTAGTCACTGCCTGCCATTCTGAAAAGTACCCATTTACTCCTACTCTTTGCTTCCTGTCTGACAACCAGTTCTCAATCCATGTCAGTACACTACCCCCAATCCCATGTGCTCTAACTTTGCACATCAATCTCTTGTGTGGGACCTTGTCGAACGCCTTCTGAAAGTCCAAATATACCACATCAACTGGTTCTCCCTTATCCACTCTACTGGAAACATCCTCAAAAAATTCCAGAAGATTTGTCAAGCATGATTTCCCTTTCACAAATCCATGCTGACTTGGACCTATCATGTCACCTCTTTCCAAATGCACTGCTATGACATCCTTAATAATTGATTCCATCATTTTACCCACTACCGATGTCAGGCTGACCGGTCTATAATTCCCTGTTTTCTCTCTCCCACCTTTTTTAAAAAGTGGGGTTACATTGGCTACCCTCCACTCCATAGGAACTGATCCAGAGTCAATGGAATGTTGGAAAATGACTGTCAACGCATCCACTATTTCCAAGGCCACCTCCTTAAGTACTCTGGGATGCAGTCCATCAGGCCCTGGGGATTTATCGGCCTTCAATCCCATCAATTTCCCCAACACAATTTCCCGGCTAATAAGGATTTCCCTCAGTTCCTCCTCCTTACTAGACCCCCCGACCCCTTTTATAACCGGAAGGTTGTTCGTGTCCTCCTTCGTGAATACCGAACCAAAGTACTTGTTCAATTGGTCCGCCATTTCTTTGTTCCCCGTTATGACTTCCCCTGATTCTGACTGCAGGGGACCTACATTTGTCTTTACTAACCTTTTTCTCTTTACATATCTATAGAAACTTTTGCAATCCGTCTTAATGTTCCCTGCAAGCTTCTTCTCATACTCCATTTTCCCTGCCCTAATCAAACCCTTTGTCCTCCTCTGCTGAGTTCTAAATTTCTCCCAGTCCCCAGGTTCGCTGCTATTTCTGGCCAATTTGTATGCCACTTCCTTGGCTTTAATACTATCCCTGATTTCCCTTGATAGCCACGGTTGAGCCACCTTCCCTTTTTTATTTCTATGCCAGACAGGAATGTACAATTGTTGTAGTTCATCCATGCGGTCTCTAAATGTCTGCCATTGCCCATCCACAGTCAACCCCTTAAGTATCATTCGCCAATCCATCTCAGCCAATTCACGCCTCATACCTTCAAAGTTAGCCTTCTTTAAGTTCTGGACCATGGTCTCTGAATTAACTGTTTCATTCTCCATCCTAATGCAGAATTCCACCATATTATGGTCACTCTTCCCCAAGGGGCCTCGCACAACGAGATTGCTAATTAATCCTTTCTCATTACATAACACCCAGTCTAAGATGGCCCCCCCCCTAGTTGGTTCCTCGACATATTGGTCTAAAAAACCATCCCTTATGCACTCCAGAAAATCCTCCTCCACCGTATTGCTTCCAGTTTGGTTAGCCCAATCTATGTGCATATTAAAGTCACCCATTATAACTGCTGCACCTTTATTGCACGCACCCCTAATTTCCTGTTTGATGCCCTCCCCAACATCATTACTACTGTTTGGAGGTCTGTACACAACTCCCACTAACGTTTTTTGCCCTTTGGTGTTCTGCAGCTCTACCCATATAGATTCCACATCATCCAAGCTAATGTCCTTCCTAACTATTGCCTTAATCTCCTCCTTAACCAGCAATGCTACCCCCCCTCCTTTTCCTTTTATTCTATCCTTCCTGTATGTTGAATACCCCTGGATGTTGAGTTCCCAGCCCTGCTCATCCTGGAGCCCAGTTGATCCAGTCTCTCCTCATATGTCAGTCCTGCCATCCCGGGAATCAGTCTGGTGAACCGTCGCTGCACTCCCTCAATAGCAAGAACGTCCTTCCTCAGATTAGGAGACCAAAACTGCACACAATATTCCAGGTGAGGCCTCACCAAGGTCCTGTACAACTACAGTAAGGCCTCCCTGCTCCTATACTCAAATCCCCTAGCTCTGAAGACCAACGTACCATTTGCCATCTTCACCGCCTGCTGCATCTGTATGCCAACTTACAATGACTGATGAACCATGACACCCAGGTCTCGTTGCACCTCCCCCTTTCCTAATCTGCCGCCATTCAGATAATATTCTGTCTTCGCATTTTTGCCCCTAAAGTGGATAACCTCACATTTATCCACATTATACTGCATCTGCCATGCATTTGCCCACTCACCTAACCTGTCCAAGTCACCCTGCAGCCTCCTAGCATCCCCCTCACAGCTCACACTGCCACCCAGTTTAGGATCATCTGCAAACTTGGAGATATTACACTCAATTCCTTCATCCAAATCATTGATGTATATTGTAAAGAGCTGGGCTCCCAGCACTGAGTCCTGCGGCACTCCACTAGTCACTGCCTGCCATCCTGAAAAGGACCCATTTATCCCAACTTTCTGTTTCCTGTCTGCCAACCAGTTCTCTATCCACGTCAGTATATTACCCCCAATACCATGTGCTTTGATTTTTTCACACCAATCTCTTGTGTGGGACATTGTCAAAAGCCTTTTGAAAGTCCAAATACACCACATCCACTGGTTCTCCCTTGTCCACTCTACTAGTTACATCCTCAAAAAATGTCAGAGGATTTGTCAAGCATGATTTCCCCTTCATAAATCCATGCTGACTTGGACCGATGTTGTCACTGCTTTCCAAATGTGCTGCTATTTCATCCTTAATAATTGATTCCAACATTTTCCACACTACTGATGTCAGGCTAACTGGTCTATAATTACCCACTTTCTCTCTCCCTCCCTTTTTAAAAAGTTTACATTAGCTACCCTCCAGTCCATAGGAACTGATCCAGAATCGATATTCTGTTAGAAAATGATCACCAATGCATCCAATATTTCTAGGGCCATTTCCTTAAGTACTCTGGGATGCAGACTATCAGGCCCCAGGGATTTATCGGCCTTTAATCCCATCAATTTCCCTAACACAATTTCCTGACTAATAAGGATATCCATCAGTTCCTCCTTCTCACTAGACCCTCAGTCCCTTAGTACTTCCGGAAGGTTATTTGTGTCTTCCTGTGTGAAGACAGAACCAAAGTATTTGTTCAGTTGGTCTGCCATTTCTTTGTTGCCCATTATAAATTCACCTGAATCCAACCGCAAGGGACCTACGTTTGTCTTCACTAATCTTTTTCTCTTCACATATCTATAGAAGCTTTTGCAGTCAGATTTTATGTTCCCGGCAAGCTTCTTCTCGTACTCTATTTTCCCCTTCTTAATTAAACCCTTTGTCCTCCTCTGCTGAATTCTAAATTACTCCCAGTCCTCAGGTTTGTTGCTTTTTCTGGCCAATTTATATGCCTCTTCCTTGGATTTAACACTCTCCTTAATTTCCCTTGTTAGCCACGGTTGAGCCACCTTCCTCGTTTTATTTTTACTCCAGACAGGGATGTACAATTGCTGAAGTTCATCCATGTGATCTTTAAATGTTTGCCATTGCCTATCCACCGTCAACCCTTTAAATATCATTTGCCAGTCTATTCTAGCCAATCCACGCCTCAAACCATCAAAGTTACCTTTCCTTAAGTTCAGGACCCTAGTTTCTGAATTAACTGTGTCACTCTCCATCTTAATAAAGAAATCTGGCAGATGGAGTATAATGTGGGAAAGTGTGAGGTTATCCACTTTGGCAGAAAAAAATAAAAAAGCTAAATATTATTTAAATGGAGATAAATTACAAAAGGTTGCAGTACAGAGGGACCTGGGGGTCCTTGTGCATGAAACACAAAAAGTTAGTATGCAGGTAATCAGGAAGGTTAATGGAATGTTGGCCTTTATTGCAAGGGTTTGGTGTATAAAAGCAGAGAAGTCCTGCTATAACTGTACAGGGTATTGGTGAGCCCACAGAGTATTGCGTACAGTTTTGGTCTCTTTATTTAAAGAAGGATATACAGGCAACTCTCGATTATCCGTACACGGATCCAATGGGAAACCGTTGTAACGGGATTTAAAATTCTGCTGCTAACAAGTGAAAAGACTGCTCCAAATAATTTGAAAAAATCGCCTTCCAAACACTGTGCTCATTTGTATTTCCTCATTCTCTCTCACTCACACATTCTCTCTCTCTCACCGTAAAAATCATCCTCCTCTGCCCTTGCTTTGCTGGTGTGTGTGCACGCGCTGCTGCAGCCGCTGTCTCTCGCGGCTGACGTTGGGAACGGGGGCAGTGCCGACACCGGGTTCCTGGCACAGAACCTGTACATGCATGCTGGTAATGTCCATCTTTTGTTACTGTTTGTATTGATTCATTAAAGTTTTAACTTTAAAATGTAGACTCGCTCTAAAGGAAAAATAGTTTGCCCGGTATAGCCCAATCCCTGAGAGACCCAGATAATCGAGAGTTACCTGTACTTGAATTGGAGGCAGTTCAGAGAAGATTCACTAGGTTGGTTCTAGAGATGAAGGACAGGTTGAGTAGGTTGGACCTATACTCATTGGAGTTTAGAGTAATGAGAGATGATCTTATTGAAACATGTAAGATACTGAGGGGGCTCGACAAGTTAGATGCAGAAAGGATGTTTCCCCTCACGGGGGAAATCTAGAACTAGGGGGCAGTTTCAGAATAACGGGTTGCCCATTTAAAACTGAGATGAGGAGGAATTTCTTCTCTTAGAAGGTTGAAAATCTGTGGAATTCTCTACCCCAGAGTGCTGTGGAGGCTGGATCATTGAACATATTTAAGGTGGAGATAGACAGATTTTTGAACGATAAGGGAGTGAAGGGTTATGGGGAGCGGGCAGGGAAGTAGAGCTGAGCCCAAGACCAGATCAGCCATGATCTTACTGATGGCGGAGCAGGCTCGAGGGGCCAAATGGCCTACTCCTGCTCCTATTTCTTATATTCTTATTTAGGACAACTCAAATCGAGCTAAATACTGCAGCAGACAAGCATACAACAGTAAATTCTAATACATATGTTTTCTACAGTGCTTGGGGGCATCTTAATGTCATAAATTTCTAGTTAATCGTCCTTATCTTAGTGGGTGCTTGGTTGTGGGATTTGAGTTTTCTGAATCTTCATGCGGGCTCAGGTCCAAGATAGATATTCTGAAAAGCAATACGTCCAGGGCCTCAGCTTCTGCCTTTCAAATTTGTACAACTTAATTCGATTGCAAGAGCAATTGTTATGCATCTGTTCTTAGGTTCCCTATGGTACTTACCATCCTAGCTGAGAGGGAAGACAGCTGACTGGCTCCTAGGATTTAGCCAATGCTACTCCACAACCAGCTGCTGGGAGCTGTGCAAGGGTGGAATGGGACAACGGTACCTCTAATATTCCTTTCCTTTTTGGAAAAATGTGGCCTCCACTTGGCACATATCCACAGTGACACAGCTGAAATTGGTACTTGTAAGTGACCGGTCACTCTGGCACAGCATGTTGGAACTCCTGTGTTACACTGTTGTGCTGACCTCTTAATTCTAGTTCCAAACATTAAGAATATTTACTGGTTTAGAACAATTTGATAAAAGAATTTCTGTAAAGTTGTTTACCAATCAGGTGTAGACGGTGGAGATCGAGAAGGAAGGCTTCTGGTTTCCAACTGTTCTACTGATACAGACTTTCTTAATATTGGATTCCAGACCATCCCACCAATGACACGATGACAGAACTGATTGTTGATAGTCCTGTGGCAAACAAAGAGAGAGACCTAAAATGATTATTCCAATTGTTTGTTTTAATATTTTTTAGTTATCAAGTTGAAGAATACTAATGCTGAGGAATCAAAACCTATTCCAATTTTGTTATTAAGTCTGGTGTAACACAGCCACATAAAAAGTAAAGGAAGCTTGACCCTTGTCTAAAAAATGTGCATTAACAAATCTTAGAATATCCTCTACTACACTAGTGGGAATTCATTCAATTTCTTGCGTCAACCATCCTTCTGACATTTGAGTGACTGAAAGCTTAGAGAAAAGTGTTCTCTCTGGGAAATCGGTTGACAGTGCCCAAAACTCACTTTACATAATACCTTTACAGTTAGCAAGGCAAGAGACATAGATTCCATCAGTCTGCGGTGAATTCGTACCCAGGTGCCAGAAATAAAAAGACAACATGCTAACTTACCATAGAAGAGAAACTCAAACATAATTCTTAAACTATCTGAGAAAAGCATTAAAAATATAAAAACTGGCAACCGCTAAATATTCTTATATATTGCAGATGTTCTAACATTTTACTTCACTGGATGGAAAGCACATGGAATCAAAAAAAAATTATAGCCAAGGGCCCATTGTGCCAGTGCTAGCTCTCTGCAAGAGCAATCTAGTCCCGTCCTTTCCTCTTATCCTTCCTTTCCCAATATGTATCCACTTTCCTTTTAAAAATTATGATTTAAGCTTCCATCACCATTTCTGGTTGAACAGTCCATTGTCCCAAACAACCTTATGTATTAAAAATATTTCACCCTGCTCATTTTATGATGATTTTGAATTCATGCCGTCTTGTACCAACCCACTGACCAGTGAAAATAGTTTTTGTTACTTTACCTAATCATATTTTAAACACCTCTACACAGGTTCACATTTCTACTCTTCACTTGTGTTCTACTGAAAAGACCCTTAGTTTGTCTTCCCTACTTATAACTAAAGTAATCATATCTGGTATAATTGTAGTAAATCTTTTCTGTACCCTCTCCGTAACATTCTTCCTAAAATAGGGTACCCAATACTGAACACAACATTCTAACTATGGCCCAACAAATAATTTGTACAGGTTTAATATTATCCTTTTCTTACATCTTTATCAACTTGTGTAACTGAACGAAGTATCGTGTCCTTTTGTTCCTTGTAACACTTTTTTCTCTCTACATCAATTTGCAGTGTACCACACCAGAGTATATTTCAAAGTGAAATAATTGGAAAGAAAAGTTACATACACTGGTTCATATTGCTGAAGCTTACTGTTTTTTAAATATTGCTAAGGTAAATCTTTGTGCATATTCTAAATTGTGCACTTTGCTGCTGTTGGTGTGTTGAGCTACACTTCTCCATCCTATACATCAATCTTTATTAAATGACTCCCTAAACTGCTTCAGTATTGGTTTAATCATTATAGTTTGCAATCAGGATAAATGCGTAAATTGGGCAAACCACTTAATTTGTGAAAAAAGTAGAAAGATTATCAGTATTAGAACATAAGAACATAAGAAATAGGCACAGGAGTAGGCCATTTGGCCCCTCGAGCCTGCTCTGTCATTCAATTTCATGGCTGATCTTGGCCTCAACTCCACTTTCCTGCCCGCTCCCCTAACCCTCGACTTCCTTATAATTCAAAAATCTGTCTATCTTCACCTTAAATATATTCAATGACCCAGCCTCCACTGCTCTCTGGGGTAGAGAATTCCAAAGATTCAGAACTCTCACAAGGAATTCCTCCTCATCTCCATTTTAAATGGGCGACCCTTTATTCTGAAACTATGCCCCTAGTTCTAGATTCCCCCACGAGGGGAAACATCCTCTCTGCATCTACCCTGTCAAGCCCCCTCAGCATCTTATACATTTCAATAAGATCACCTCTCATTCTTCTAAACTCCAGTGAGTATAGGCCCAACCTTTCTTCATAAGTCAACCCCTTTATCTCAGGAATCAATCTCGTGAACTTTCTCTGAACTGCCTCCAATGCAAGTATATCCCTCCTTAAATAAGGAGACCAAATCTGTATGCAGTACTCCAGGTGTGGTCTCACCAATGCCCTGTAATGCTGGTGTGCAACGGCCACCGTATGTTAAAAAAATACATGCACAGGCATCTTCCACCCTTCAATATGTAGTTCTGGCTCTGGAATGTCAGGTCCTTCATTGAACCACCTGTGAACTCATCCCTTTTTGGTGTGGAAGCAAGTCATCCTTAATATGAGGGACCACCTAAGTAGTAAGAAGTACAGTTGTAGCAGGATTTTCCTACTTTTATACTCATCCCTCTTGCAATAAAGGCCAACATTCCATTTGCCTTCCTAATTTCTTGTTGTACCTGCATGCTAGCTTTTTGTGTTTCATGTATAAGGACCCCCAGATCCCTCTGTACCTCAGCATTTTGTAATCTCTCCCTATTTAAATAATACTTTGCTTTTTTATTTTTCCTACCAAAGTGGATAACTTCACATTTTCCCACATTATACTCCATCTGCCAAATTTTTGCCCACTCACTTAGCCTATCTATATTCCTTTGCAGATTATTTGCATCCTCCTCACAACTTGCTTTCCCATCAGCAAATTTGGTTACTTTACACTTGGTCCTTTCATCCAAGATTGTAAATAGTTGAGGTCCCAGCACAGATCCTTGTGGCACCCCACTAGTTACAGTTTGCCAACCTGAAAATGACCCATTTATCCAGACTCTCCGTTTTCTGTTTAGTCAATCCTCTATCCATGCTAATATATTACCCCCAACCCCGTGAGCTCTTATCTTGTGCAGTAACCTTTTTCGTGGCAACATTTAGCATGCCTTCTGGAAATCCAAATACACTACATCTATTGGTTCCCCTTTATCCACCCTGCTTGTTACATCCTCAAAGAACTCTATAGCAAATTTCTCAAACATGATTGCCCTTTCATAAAACCATGCTGACTCTGCTTGACTGTTATGATGATTTTCTAAATGTCCTGCTACTACTTCCTTAATAATGGACTCCAGCATTTTTCCGATGACAGATGTTAGGCTAACTGGTCTGTAGTTTCTGCTTTCTGTCTACCTCCTTTCTTAAATCCGGGTGTTACATTTGCGGTTTTCCAATCCGCTGGGACCGCCCCAGAATCCAGGGAATTTTAGCAGATTACAACCAATGAATCCACTATCTCTGCAGCCATTTCTTTTAAGACCCTAGGATGCAGGCCATCTGGTCCTGGGGACTTGGCCACCTTTGGTCCCATTAATTTGCCTAGTACTTTTTCTCTAGTGATAGCGATTGTTTTAAGTTTCCCCCCTCTCTATAGCCCTTTGATTATCAATTATTGGAACGCTTTTTGTGTCTTCTACCTATACAAAATATTTGTTCAAAGTATCTGCTTTCCCATTATTAATTCACCAGTCTCATCCTCTAAGTGACAAACATTTACTTTAGCTACTCTTCCTTTTTATATACCTGTAGAAGCTCGTCCTGTCTGTTTTTATATTTCGTGCTAGTTTACTCTCATTAACCAACTTCTCTCTCTATTTTTTGAGTCGTCCTTTTCTGGTTTCTAAAAAGTTCCCACTCCTCTGGCCTTCCATTATTCTTCGCAACATTGTATGCCTTTGTTTTCAGTTTGATGCCATCCTTTACTTCCTTAGTTAGCCACGGATGGTTCATCCTTCTCTAAGAGTCTTTCTTTCTCACTGGAAAAGCTATCAGTGTTTGTTCATGCCTCATGCGCCAACTAACTAATGGGCAATACTCCTTGTGCAATATTCAGAGTGGATTAAGTTATCTCTACAAGTGGTGGCCATGTGAGACAGGACATTACAGCTTCATGAAAAGAATGTAGTAACAAACACAAACTTAATATGTCATTACAGATGCAGAATGTTATACTGATATGAGTGAACAACTACTCTAACACAGGCATATAGTACACCTTAACAGAATTATGAAAGCAAGCAAACCTGTTCTGGTTTCTGTGGCCAAGTGTAAAATAGTCTGTGAGTATTTTTTTCTCTCGAGGTAGTGGCTTCTTTGCTTGAAAGAATGTGTGATGCTCTACACAAGATTTCCAAAGGATTTTACATGCTCTATAATTAAGCATATTAAATCCAACAACGCTTCCTTGAGATTCCTTCTGTCAAATAAATAAACAGATTTATAAAGTGCCCATGGCTGTAAAAAGTAGGGTTGAACCAAAATCTGAACCAGATAAATGCCAGAAGCACATCTCCACAAGCTTTAGCAGCACTTTTATAAAGTTACAATGCACACAAGCACCTATATAAATCTGTTACTAAATTATCTTGCACTGCATATTCTTGTGATGATTGCCACATTATGGACGATTTTCTTAAAATTCAGATCTGTAAAAGCCTTTTTATAGAAGTCTGGAAACAATGTAATATGACTCTCAGAATTGATGAGACATTAGTTAGCTGGATTGATACACTTCCGAGAACTAATCACAAAGCACCAAACAATGTTTGCCAAGATATATAGGGGTCAAGTTTCAGGCCGCGCCTAGAAAAGCGCAGCCCCGCGAGCCATGCCTGATTTCTGCACTCAAAACTGCACCGAAAACTTACCTCGGTATTCTTCCCTCCCTCAGGTCGATCCAGTCCCTCGGCACAGCGCAGCACAAGTGTGGGGGGCAGAGCCAGGTCCCGGCACTGAAAACAGTGCCGGGACCTCTGCACATGCACGCTACAGTGTGCGCACATGTGCAGTAGCTCCAGGTGCCCTAAACTATGTGGGAGGGGCCCGAAGCACGCAGCCCCTATAGCCCTGGCCAAATGGGCTCACTGGGGCGGCGAAGATTGGACTGGACCTCCCTCCTCGAGCTCCTGCTCCGGCTCCCCACCCCCCCCACCCCCGTTCAGCTCCCGCTCCACTGCGGCTCTCCCCCCCCACCCCCTTCAGGTCCGTTCCGCTCCCTCTCCACGGCATCGGCGGGGCCCGCCCGCCCGGCATCTTGCTGGGGGCGGGCCCCGCCCGGCATCTTGCTGGGGGCGGGCCCCGCCCGAAGTCTTAGGCCCGGCTTCTTCTTGTCGGCCGTGCCCGTTTAGCCTCCCCCCTTCTCCCCTTCTCCCCCTCTCCTCCTCTCCCCTCCCTCACTCTCTCCCTCCACTCCCTCACTGTCAGAAACACAGAGCCACTGACAGACAGAGAGAGAGGCACTGACAGACAGACAGAGAGACACTCATGGTATTGGGGGTAATATACTGACGTGGATAGAGAACTGGTTGGCAGACAGGAAGCAGAGAGTCGGGATAAATGGGTCCTTTTCAGAATGGCAGACAGTGACTAGTGGCGTGCCGCAGGGCTCAGTGCCGGGACCCCAAATCTTTACAATATACATTAACGACTTAGATGAAGGAATTGAGTGTAGTATCTCAAGTTATCCCCAAGACACTAAACTGGGTGGCGGTGTGAGCTGTGAGGAGGACACTAAGAGGCTGCAGGGTGACTTGGACAGGTTAAGAGAGTGGGCAAATGCATGGCAGATGCAGTATAATGTGGATAAATATGAGGTTTATCCATTTTGGTGGCAAAAACACGAAGGCAGAATATTATCTGAATGGCGGCAGATTAGGAAAAGGGGAGGTGCAACGAGACCTGGGTGTCTTGGTTCATCAGTCATTGAAAGTTGGCATGCAGGTACAGCAGGCGGTGAAGAAGGCAAATGGCATGTTAGCCTTCATTGCTAGGGGATTTGAGTATAGGAGCAGGGAGGCCTGACTGCAGTTGTACAGGGCCTTAGTGAGGCCTCACCTGGAATATTGTGTACAGTTTTGGTCTCCTAATCTGAGGAAGGACATTCTTGCTATTGAGGAGTGCAGCAAAGGTTCACCAGACTGATTCTAGGGATGGCTGGACTGTCATATGAGGAGAGACTGGATCAATTGGACCTTTATTCACTGAAGTTTAGAAGGATGAGAGGGGATCTCATAGAAAAGTATAAGATTCTGATGGGACTGGATAGATTAGATGCGGGAAGAATGTTCCCGATGTAGGGGAAGTCCAGAACCAGGGGTCATAGTCTTAGGATAAGGGGTAGGCCATTTAGGACTGAGATGAGGAGAAACTTCTTCACTCAGAGAACCTGTGGAATTCCCTGCCGCAGAGAGTTGTTGATGGCAGTTCATTGGATATATTCAAGAGGGAGTTAGATATGGATCTTATGGCCAAGGGGATCAAGGGATATGGAGAGAAAGCAGGAAAGAGGTACTGAGGGAATGATCAGCCATGATCTTATTGAATGGTGGTGCAGGCTCGAAGGGCTAAATGGCCTACTCCTGCACCTATTTTCTATGTTTCTATGTGAGAGACAGAGAGAGAGAGAGAGAGAGAGAGAGAGAGCGAGCGAGAGAGAGAGAGACGCTAACAGAGACACACACACTGGGGGGACCCACCTCAGCTCGCTGTTGGAGGGCTCCTGCTGCTGCAGTCGGTGAGTAGAAATGTAATTTTTTATTTATTGATTTTTTAATTAAAAAAAAATAATTTAAATTTTTTTTGATTGATTTATTGGTTGATTTATTGATTTATTATTGATGATGGCTCTTTATTTGTAAAAGTGATGTGTTTCATGTTTGTAAACTTCCCTTCCCCCCCCCCCACCTATCTCTCTTCCCTACACCTGATTTTCTAAGTGTAGGCAATGTTTTTCTGAGCGTACAAAATTCTACACTTACTCCATTCTAAGTTAGTTTGGAGTAAGTTTTCGCTGCCTAAACTTGCAAAACAGGCGTAAGTGGCCGGACACGCCCCCTTTTGAAAAAAAAATCTGTTCGAAATGAAACTGTTCTAACTGACTAGAACTGGAGCAAACTAAATGCCGAGAATTGCAATTTCCAAGATACTCCATTCTAAACTAGTTGCTCCAAAAAAATAGGAGCAACTCAGGCCGAAACTTGACCCCATAGATCTGGTATGCCCACACCCCCACCTAGTGCTCAGTCCAATGCTCCTCTCCCCTCACTGACAAAATACCAGGAATCCAACCCTAACACCATCCTAGTTCTGTCAAACCTCAGGATTCCCTTCACAATTCTGCCAAATTAGTTTCCCCTTCCAATGTTGTGCCAGACTAAAAGATCCATCCTATGCTGCCAAACCTCACCATGTCTAGATTGCCAAAGCCCAGGACCATCTAGGATTACCAAAGTGCAGGACCGCTCTTATTCAGTTAAACCTCACTCCTACCCAGAAATACTAAATACCATATGCCAAACTCCAAATGACATACTTGCTGTGTAAACTCAGCTTTAAAATTGGGACAGGATAAATAAATGTTAAATCCATTTTTTAAATATAATATATAAAGAATGGTCATTTATACTTTTCACATAATGATCAACAATGAGTTGGGAAATTCAATTAGTAAAGCACCAGCAAAAATTCCCAAATACCATTAAATTTGACATTCATTCACTGCAATTAAAGACCCCACCATTATCACTTACTTGGTATAAACACCTCTATTGTTATAAAACAGTGCATCCTCCAACTCACTGTGGGCAATGCCACGAGATCTTCTATTTGACAAAGCTACTCATACAATTCACAAGCTTCTTTTCAGCATATAATACTTACAGGTTTTTGCCTTAGCTGAATGAAAAAACGTTTCCTCTTGAAAGAAATCTTTGTTATATTTACCCTGAAAGAAGAATATTGTAAATATATCTCTAGTTTAAAAAAATGTCTGAAGTTGTGTTTCTTCAAAATTGAATGTTTTAATTGGCAGAATGTAATAATATACAATAAAATGTTTATAACGCAACAGAAATGTTGTTACACACAATGGGGTAGATCTTGACTTTGCGCTATAGTGTAAAATGAGTGAGCGTCGTCACCCTATTTTAGTCATACCAACTCTCACACCCACACCAACTCACATTGATTTCAATGGAAGAAATTGGGAGAGACGTAAAACAGGCTGCCGACTTGCCATTAGCACAAAGTCTAGATCTACTCCAATGACACACTCATTTTACAACTAAACATCCTTGTTACATCAACATTACATCAATTACTATGAGTTACTGAGAATTCTACTGAAGGCAATGATAGATACTCAAACATAGAATCAGACTATATTTAAATGTCATGTCTCGTTCAACTATGTTTCCTAAATTAAAAATAGCTTACAAACTATAATAACAATGTTATCAGACACTTATTTAAGACAATTGTTGCTTTTTTATCTGCTCAGCAAAATAACAGAAACTGGGTACGGGATTTATTTGGGATCGGAGAGGCCAGTTGTTGCATGATTCCATTTTTAATTTTAGTTAAGCCACACTGTTTATAAATAACAGGCGTGCAATTTGTTGGAGGAAATTCCCCCCAGTATGACAAAAATCACTAACAAACAAAATAAATGCTCCAACAAATGTAAAAAGTAATGGCCAATCACCGCCCCCCAAAAGGCACAGCTTTTAGGGGAAAAAATAAAAACATTAAACATTCGCTTAGAAAGGCCTAAGAAATATTTCTTCCATTAGCCCAGATTTTGCGGTGGTAATGACGTCATTACCTGTCTGAACCTTAAAAGCAACTTCAGGATTTAGTGCAAGTGCAGATTAACACGGAATTCCAGAACTGTCAGTCATTTCCTGCTCCGCCACAGGTTGCACTGCAGAACTCCCCACAGTTGACTATCAAATTCAAATAACACTAAAGGACGAAAACTTCTTTTATGCTGGAATATCGCTGTTAAACCCCCCCAAAAAAGTTAAGCATTGATGAAAAGGTACAACTGGGCTTTTAACAGCGTATTGACTGCTGAACAACTAATGTTATATTTGTAGGATGCCAAATTTTTCCATTAATATAATTAAGAATTACATGGTTTTAAAAATATGGGCTAGAATTTGCCCAAATAACGATATCACTGTTTTTTGACGTTATTCGCGGTTAACGACTTTTTTTTGGCGCCGAAATAATGCCAAAAAATAAACGCGTAAATTTCGTCAAACGTTTTGTAACGTTTGGCAAAGCGTTAAAAAAGTGCTGTTTTTAAACGACAAAAAAATGAAATATTTTGCGATGAAAAAAAACTGCTGTTCTGCGCATGCACAGAAAAACATTTTTTTTGCCCGTTTCTCACGTGACGGGTGTGTCCGCGCATGTGCAGTGCACTTCCAGATCATAAATCAGCTATTTTTAAAGGGAATTTAAAGTTCTAGCAGAGTTCTCCATACTTCCACACAGGTACTGCAAGAACAAAAATGCAGGGAGATTTGGGAAAGAAGAGGGCTAGGAAGTTTACCCAGGACGCAAATGAAGCCCTAGTAGGTGTTGTAGAGAGGGGATGGGGCCAGATTGGAAAGAAGGGTAAAGGGAAAGTGCACCCATCTGCAATGACAGAAGCATGGAAACGCGTTGCCAAGCAGGTTACCTCTACGGACTCCATCAGGAGGATCTATCCGCAGTGCAGGAAGAAGTAGCATGACCTTTGCGGGAAAGGCAGAGTAAGTAATATTTTTATTTATGCACTCCAATTACTTAAATTGTAAATGTGACCCATCTTGCTATTGCTCAGCTTCTGATCGTCAAACAAAGACTGTTTTTTTTCTGCACTGCACTTCGATGTTTTTGTGATGAATAACATGCAAGTAAAGGGACAGTATACAGATCACTTAATTAAATGCACACAGTATGGTATAAGTGATTTGATGACTATCTGTGTGCGCCACAACAGCAGAAGGCCCTTCTCTAAAAATCTCTATTGCCATCTTTGCAGAGAAAGTTGGCCCAGAACCGGTGACAGCAGCAGAAAACTGGTGGCGGTCCAGCAATACTGGTCCCACTCACACACCTCGAAAGTTGTGTTGCAGGTCTGAATGGTGCGTCGCAGAGATCGACCACCTGTGCGGATGCTGAGCCCACGTTCAGGAGTGACAGTAGCAAGTCCTGCAAAATCCACAGTCTGGATTGGCTCAATGTTAAGTACTGTGTGCTAGACTTCGGTTTAAGCGATGTACTGTCATTCGTTGTGGTCTTCAAATGAACCTCCGTTATGTGAGCCTACTCATGTCACCCTGCCCCCTCCCCTGCTAACCAGTCATCTGCTCTTTTATATTTTGCACATAATTCAGAAATATCCAATACTAGGGAAGACCCCGCCAGCTCATCACAAGCGGAATTGGATAACACTGGCCTCAAGCCAGCCTGACCAACTTCCACAGGAGATACAAATGGATACGGCGGGGGCGTGAGCAGGGGGGGGGGGGGCGCGGAGAGAGATAGTGTTGTTGACTTTGGAGGATGCCACACAGGCACAAAGGGCTACATCTGCAACCAGCACTATGCAGGAGGGGACATTTCATAGTTATCTATCTTGCAAGGTCCCAGATCCCAATGGGTTGCAGGAAACCATAACCAGGGCAGCAGCAGGCCATCTGGCGAATGCGCGGAAGATGAGACGTCAAGACCGCTATAGCGAAATGCAACCTGAATGCGAAGTGGTAGATTTAATTGCAATGACTGAGGAGAGCGTCCAGCTCACCAAATCCCTCCTCGAGGCCATTGGGTGTGATCTCAGGAAGCATCACAGTACTATCTGCAGAGATTAGGGAGGGCATATCGCAGATAGTAGCTGCAACGCGTGAAAACACCAAGGCTGTCAATGCCCAGCGGCAACTGACGGTCTCGACTGATCCCACTCCAATCCCCAGACCACCCTTTCCAGGCAGTGTACAGGTTGAGCAACAGGCTGGAGTGTCCGAAGCCAGGCCTTCCGCACCCTCAGATTTTCAACAGCTTCCATTGCCGTCTCCTTTGTCTGTCCCCCAACAAACACAGCGCCTTACCCGCAAAACTACTAAAAGATAGCTTGGGGTCACCGGGACTAGTGGTAAACCTGCGGTAATGGGCAAGGGCAAGAAGGGGCGGGGGTGGAGAGGTGGCTGCAGCTTGTTTGTTTGCTGCTATGGTTGTTGTTGTTTTGTTGTTCTTTTGTTGTTGTGGTTGGTTGTTTGCTTTATTGTTATTTAAGTGATGTTAATTTAAAAGTTTAATATAATACAATTTTTTAATTAAAGTTAAGAAAGTTGCTTTTAAGTACAAGTGTACAAATGTTTAATAAATTTCAAATTATTTTTTCAACGAAACCAAACTTATGCAGTGTCTCATTCGCAGAATAACAGGGGGAAAGAGTCAACATGGTGGGTTACACTGGGCAGTCAATGATGAAATGTGCCGTTCAGTCTTCATGCAATGCGGTGAAATATCAGCTGCTGACACAAGGCTTTTGCAATGGCGCAAGGTCCACGAGGCCTCCCCCCCGTGTCCTCCTGGGGGTGGTAGTGCTGGCATGGGTTCCTTGTCCTGTCCTCCCCTCCCCCTCTATCCTGAGGTGGTTCTGCAGTGGCAAATCCTGTTCCCCAAGTTGTGTAGCATGCAGCATACCACAGTGAACTCGTCGACCTACTGAGGGAAGTATTGCAGGGAGCTTCCAGAGTGGTCTAGGCATCGGAAGCGCTGCTTTAGCACTCCAATTCTCTTCTTGATGATGTTGCATGTGGCTATATGGCAGATATTGTAGTGACTCTCGCCTTCTGTCTACAGTTTGCAGAGGGGGGTCATGAGCCAGGTGGCGAGGCCGTAACCTTTGTCCCCCAGCATCCAGCTCTGGCTTTCTGGCGGACACTCAAACAGCTGTGAGACAGTGCTCTCACTCAAGATGAAAGCCTCATGGATACTCCCTGGACATTTTGCATTTACTGCCATGATACGCAGACGATCTATACGTTCAGCAAGTGGAATCCTTTTCGGTTTCAGTAAACATCGGGATCGTCAAAAGGTGCTTGCAGGGCGATGTGCGTACAGTCAATGGCAGCCTGTACCTTGGGGAAGCCAGCAACTCATGCAAAGCCCATAGCCCTCCCATTCTGTGCCTCACTGGTCATTGGGAAGTTGATGAAGTCCATCCTGCGTGCAAACAGTGCAGCAATCACCTGGCGAATGCAGCAATGTGTAGCCTACTGTGAGATGCAGCATATATCCCCTGCTGATGCCTGAAAGGAGCCAGAGGCATAGAAGGCAAGTGCTGCAGTCACTTTGACCTCGACAGGCAGTGCAGTCCTCCTCATGCTTTTAGGCTGTATATCTGCCTTTATGAGCTGGCATATGTCTGTGACCATCTCTTTTTGAAAGCGCAGCCTTCTAAAGCACTGTGCCTCAGACAGATGCAGGTATGAGCGCTTCTCCCTGTAAACTCATTGGTGGGGCAAGGCCTCCTCCCAATAAGTCTGCGACCTCTTTGATTACACTGATAATGCTGTCAAATAAGCCTTATCCGAGCTCTCTGCTGGATAGCATAAGCAGTCAGCAAATATAGCACAGATAGAATAGGCCCCATTCTTAAAATGTCCTTGAATGTCCTTAAAAACAAAGTAAAAACTCTCAAAGTTCAATGTGTAAAACTCAACCTTCTCTCCAAAGCTTTTATTCACTGAACTGTAACTCCGTTCAGTCAAGATGGCGCCATTATCAACGATTTCGATCTGACTCGACCAGGTAAGACAAGCTTTTTTTGTGCGGTATTTATCACTATCTTTAAAAATGTCATTATTGGGTAATACACAAAAACGGCGATATCGTTGCTTGTGACTTCACAAAAATGATTTTGAAAAAAGACAGTCATTATTTTTTAATGACGGCGTTAAAGCACTGGGAAAATTAACAAAATGTTATTACATTTTTTTAACAAAAAAAAAACAATGCGTATGTCCCAATCTTTATTTCGCTCTCTGTAAAATTTATAAAAAGTAAACGAAAATCTATCTGTGCATTTATTTTTTGGTTTGCTGTCTGAGAATTGTTCAGTGTGATTGGCTACTCAGACTGCTTGATGACATCACTGTGGCTGGACTCTGGAGATTCGCTTAATTTGGCACCAAATTTAAACTAACATTGGGAGAGTTGAAATTCACACCACAGAGATCTCTGGATCTGTGTGGACAGCTTTCTTCGAGGTCAGCGGCGAGCGCTGTCGTTTCATCGCTGATCGCAAATTCCAGGTCAGTGTATTCATAGCAACAAATATATGTCAACATCTTCAGGACTATACATACCATATTATATCAGCTAACAGACAAGTCAATAACTAGTAATCTTTACCAGGGATAAAAACTGATCCGAGCCATATTTCGATAGACACCCAGCCCTCCAGAGGATATTCCAATCATTAGCTCTAAATTGCCTTGATCCTAAAATAAATAAATCCAATAAATAACAACAATTTGCCCAGGTAAGTTAGGAAGACAAGGAATACAATGTTTGAGTAGATGCATTAATGAGAATTGGAAAGATCAGAGTAGAACGTGACCATTTTCAAGAGGAACTCAATTTCTTAAACAGGACAACACTTATGGAGTCTGCTAGTTTGGTTCAAATTGATTGAGGCATTTTTTTTTAAATTATGGAGTGATAGGTAAGCGTGACGATGCAGGTCAGTATACGGCAGCAGAGTTTTGGATGAGTTGAAGTTTATAGAGGGTGGAGGATTGGAATAGGCAGAGAGCTTCATCAGCAATGGGTTGAGGAAAGGGCAGTGACAGCCAATGCTGGAGGTGCAATTAGGTGGTCATTATTAGGTGGAATCGATTAACTGGAGTATACTTAATGATCATCTGTACAACAGTAACCTAGTTAAATAGCAGTCAGCATGGATCCAGAAGCAGAAGATCAAGCTCCTCGATCTCTGAGGAAATGGTAATCCAAGTGGTTTGTGGCAAGTTCTATGACCTGGTGTACCTTGACTTCCAATAGCCTTTTGATGAAGTCCCACATGAGAGGCTATTAATTCAACTCAAAACTGGGGATTCAGGTAAACCCTGGGAATTGATAAGAAACTGGCTAAACAGTAGGAAACAATGTATACACATTGGTGGAGTAATTCCAGAGTTTGCGAGGGGAGGGGGAGGGGTGAGAAATACTGACTGGGGTACGTGGCTCAAGGTTCAGTGCTGGATTCATAAACTCAATACAAAATTATAAAATTTGCAGATGATACCAAACTAGGAAGGGCAGTGGAATCAGATGAGGCAGCTCAGAAATTACAGAATGAGCTGGACAAAATATTAAGTGAGGAGACTAATGTCAACATTAAATTTCATCTGCCATTTGTAAAGTACTACACATAGGAAAGAAAAATAGATGACACACATACTTCATGAACAATGTTAAAATAGCTAAGGATGAAGCCAAAAGAGACTTGGTAGATTCAGTGCTAAACATGACTAATCAATGCGGCAATCAACAAAGACAATAGAGTGTTGAACTAAATAGCCAAAACAGTAAAATATAAGTCAGAGGAGATAACGATCAAACTTTATGATACACTGGTCAACCGACACTTTAAAAATTGCGTCCAGTTCTGGATGCCAAGAAATAAGAGACATTTCAAGCATTGCAGGCAGTGTAGAGAAATGCTCGTAGGCTGCTCCCTGGTGTCTGTGGCCTGAGTTATGAAGAATCACTGGTAAAAGTAGGGCTTTTCAGCCTAGATAGGAGGTATCCAAGAGATGACCATGGCAATTAGCCACCATCTTCATTCTCCTCTGAATTAGCTGCAGATAGATCAGTATATTCTAAAGTGGGATCAGGGGTCTCGGCTAGTTGCAGGGTTCTAGTTTGCCTTGTTATGCATAGAAGAATGGCACTTACTGACTCTCTCAAGTTAATCAATGGAGGATGCTGAATAAAGAATGTAGACATTTTCTATTTCCTAGCTTTTAAGATCCCTCATCTTCAAGACCACCAAACAGTAGTAGGAAGGTTGGGGATGGCATCAAACAGATAATTAGGGCCACGTGCAATAAGGATACAGCAGTTATTATGGGTGACTTTAACCTACATACTGATTGGGCTAACCAAACTGGTAGCAATACTGTGGAGGAGGATTTCCTGGAGTGTATAAAGGATGGTTTTCTAGACCAATATTTCAAGGAACCAACTTCAGAGCAGGCCATCCTAGCAGTCTTGTGTAACGAGAGAGGATTAATTAGCAATCTGGTCATGCGTAGCTCCTTGGGGAAGAGTGACCATAATATGGTAGAATTCTTCATTAAGATGGAGAGTGACACAGTTAATTCAGAGACTAGGCTCCTGAACTTAAAGAAAGGTAACTTCAATGGTATGAGACGTGAATTGGCTAGAATAGACTGGCGAATGATACTTAAAGGGTTGACGGTGGACAGGTAATGGCAGACATTTAAAGATCACATGGATGAATTACAACTATTGTACATCCCTGTCTGGCATAAAAATAAAACAGGAAAGGTAGCCCAACCGTGGCTAACAAGGGAAATTAGGGATAGTGTTAGATCCAAGGAAGAGGCATATAAATTGGCCAGAAAAAGCAGCAAACCTGAGGACTGGGAGAAATTTTGAATTCAGCAGAGGAAGACTAAGGGTTTAATTAGGAGGGGGAAGAGAGAATATGAAAGTAAGCTTGCAGGGAACATAAAAACTGACTGCAAAAGCTTCTATAGCTATGTGAAGAGAAAAAGATTAGTGAAGACTAATGTAGGTCCCTTGCAGTCAGAATCAGGTGAATTCATAATGGGGAACAAGGAAATGGCAGACCAATTCTGTCTTCACTAAGGAAGACACGAAAAACCTCCCGAAAATACTCAGGGACCGAGGGTCTTGCGAGAAGGAGGAACTGAGGGAAATCCTTATTAGTCAGGAAATGGTGTTCGGGAAACTGATGGGACTGAAGGCCGACAAGTCCCCAGAGCCTGATAGTCTGCATCACAGAGTACTTAAGGAAGTGGCCCTAGAAATAGTAGATGCATTGGTGGTCATTTTCCAAAATTCCATGGCCTCTGGATCAGTTCCTATGGACTGGAGGGTAGCTAATATAGCCCTACTTTTTAAAAAAGGAGGGAGAGAGAAAACAGGGAATTATAGACCGGTTAGCCTGAAATCGGTGGTGGGGAAAATGCTGGAATCAATTATTAAGGATGTAATAGCAGTGCATTTGGAGAGCAGTGACAGGATCGGTCCAAATCAGCATGGATTTATGAAAGGGGAATCATGCTTGACAAATCTTCTAGAATTTTTTTAAGCATGTAACTAGTAGAGTGGATAAGGGAGAACTAGTGGATGTGGTGTATTTGGACTTTCAAAAGGCTTTTGACAAGGTCCCACACAAGAGATTAGTGTGCAAAATTATGGCACATGGTATTGGGGGTAATGTATTGACGTGGATAGAGAACTGGTTGGCAGACAGGAAGCAAAGAGTGGGAATAAACGGGTCCTTTTCAGAATGGCAGGCTGTCATTAGTGGGGTGCCGCAAGGTTCAGTGCTAGGACCCCAGCTATTTACAATATACATTAATGATTTAGATGAAGGAATTGAATGTAATATCTTCAAGTTTGCAGATGACACTAAGCTGGGTGGCAGTGTGAGCTGTGAGGAGGATGCTAAGAGGCTGCAGGGTGACTTGGACAGGTTAGGTGAATATACTGCATCTGCTATGCATTTGCCCATTGTGAATAAATGTGAGGTTATTCACTTTGGTGGCAAAAACAGGAAGCAGAGGGAGTTAGATGTGGACCTTACAGCTAAGGGGATCAGGAGGTATGGAGAGAAGATGGGAGTGAGGTACTGAAGTTGCATGATCAGCCATGATCATATTAAATGGCGGCGCAGGCTCGAAGGGCCTGTTCCTGCACCTATTTTCTGTGTTTCCATGACAAACTATTTACATATTAGTTAAGTGGAAAAACTCAATCAAACCACTCCTCTGTAAAATTAGATCTGCAGTCCAAAAAGAGGCATATATACTGTGGAGCAGAAGGAAGGTTATCTGAGTTAGCAGGACAAAACACTATTTAAGGGACAGTGACATTAGATATTTCCCTCTGTGGGATGATGGCAATATCCCATTTGTACATGAAAGTTGACCAAATGCGTTCACCTTTTTGGTTGGTTCCACACTCAAATTTACAGTAGCATGTGCTGGTATTTCTCCAGCTCATGGTGAAATTATCCCATTTACAATGTGGGTCAGTTCCACAACCGGCAGGGGAAAAGAAATGGAAAAATATAGTTGCCACTTGCTCACCTTCAAACAGTTTCATCGCACTTAAATTAGTGGATCTCCTGTGGCTTTGCTGTTGGGAACACTATAGTCTGGAGTACAGTTGTGTTGTTTAGCTATTAACCTGCTCTGTGCCTTTAAGGCCACTGCTCTAAATAAGCAAAAGGTAACTTGGCATGGTTAAACAAAAAAAAACTTTTCAAAAAGTATGTCAAACCATATCAGAGAGGTACTACTCAAACTGTTGAATAGCAGAGCCATATTCTTCACCCTGATTTAGGTGAAACCAGCTGTCAAGAAAATGAGGCAGGTAGGTCCGGCAACAAGAGGGGAAACTCAAAACTGCATTCTAATTTAGCTCAGCAACAAAACTTTTTGGTTATCTGTAGAGAGAGCAGACTTTGAAGGCTAAGTGTCATTACCAACTGAAAAATGGCAAAAGTGTCCCAATACTTCCAACTTCTTCTGTTCCCACTAAACAGAATAAATAACAAATACAATATTGCTAATTTGCAATGACAGGCTTACCCTTGCATTGTGCAATTCCACGCCATAAAATTCAAGGGTTTTTGCTCTATTTAAATAACCAAGTTCTGCTTCAGATTGTTTAAGATCTCTAGAAAATAATGAATTAAAATATAAGTTTGTCATGGGGAACATACAAAAGGATTGCATGGTAGTTCAAAAATATCAAAACTGAATTTTATTAATATAAAATTAATTTTACTGCAAAGATTTATATACAAAACATTGTATTACATAGATTACTGATCTTTAGCTTGCAACTAGATCTCAGCAGCAGCAGAAAAACATCTTCCAAAAACATTTTGCCAAATCTCAACTTATTCGCTACTAAACATAATGGCCCGGAATTTGCAGTGGGTAATAACAGCGAACGAACAGTGCTCGTTGTTATTACCCCTTTGAAACTTAGGATGCAGAGCATGTGCTGGACAGGCTAATGGATCTCAAGGTAGGTAAGTCCCCTGGTCCTGATGAAATGCATCCCAGGGTATTAAAAGAGATGGCGGAAGTTATAGCAGATGCATTCATTATAATCTACCAAAATTCTCTAGACTCTGGGGAGGTACCAGCGGATTGGAAAGCAGCTAATGTAACGCCTCTGTTTAAAAAAGGGAGCAGACAAAAGGCAGGTAATTTAAGCTGGGGAATTTAAATTCATCGTTGGTTCGATGGTGTAATAGTGAGCACTCTGGAAGTAGGTCCCCTGCAGTCAGAATCAGGGAAAGTCATAACGGGGAACAAAGAAATGGCAGACCAATTGAACAAGTACTTTGGTTCAGTATTCACTAAGGAGGACACAAACAACCTTCCGGATATAAAAGGGGTCAGAGGGTCTAGTAAGGAGGAGGAACTGAGGGAAATCCTTATTAGTCGGGAAATTGTGTTGGGGAAATTGATGGGATTGAAGGCCGATAAATCCCCAGGGCCTGATGGTCTGCATTCCAGAGTACTTAAGGAGGTGGCCTTGGAAATAGCGGATGCATTGACAGTCATTTTCCAACATTCCATAGACTCTGGATCAGTTGCTATGGAGTGGAGGGTAGCCAATGTAACCCAACTTTTTAAAAAAGGAGGGAGAGAGAAAACAGGGAATTATAGACCGGTCAGCCTGACATCGGTAGTGGGTAAAATGATGGAATCAATTATTAAGGATGTCATAGCAGCGCATTTGGAAAGAGGTGACATGATAGGTCCAAGTCAACATGGATTTGTGAAAGGGAAATCATGCTTGACAAATCTTCTGGAATTTTTTTAGGATGTTTCCAGTAGAGTGGACAAGGGAGAACCAGTTGATGTGGTGTACTTGGACTTTCAGAAGGCTTTCGACAAGGTGCCATACAAGAGATTAATATGCAAAGTTAAAGCACATGGGATTGGGGGTAGTGTGCTGACGTGGATTGAGAACTGGTTGGCAGACAGGAAGCAAAGAGTAGGAGTAAATGGGTGCTTTTCAGAATGGCAGGCAGTGACTAGTGGGGTACCGCAAGGTTCTGTGCTGGGGCCCCAGCTGTTTACATTGTACATTAATGATTTAGACGAGAGGATTAAACGTAGTACCTCCAAAATTGCGGATGACACTAAGTTGGGTGGCAGTGTGAGCTGCAAGGAGGATGCTATAAGGCTGCAGAGTGACTTGGATAGGTTAGGTGAGTGGGCAAATGCATGGCAGATGAAGTATAATGTGGATAAATGTGAGGTTATCCATTTTGGTGGTAAAAACAGAGAGACAGACTATTATCTGAATGGTGACAGATTAGGAAAAGGGGAGGTGCAACGAGACCTGGGTGTCATGGTACATCAGTCATTGAAGGTTGGCATGCAGGTACAGCAGGCGGTTAAGAAAGCAAATGGCATGTTGGCCTTCATAGCGAGGGGATTTGAGTATAGGGGCAGGGAGGTGTTACTACAGTTGTACAGGGCCTTGGTGAGGCCACACCTGGAGTATTGTGTACAGTTTTGGTCTCCTAACTTGAGGAAGGACATTCTTGCTATTGAGGAAGTGCAGCGAAGGTTCACCAGACTGATTCCCGGGATGGTGGGACTGACCTATCAAGAAAGATTGGATCAACTGGGCTTGTATTCACTGGAGTTCAGAAAAATGAGAGGGGACCTCATAGAAATGTTTAAAATTCTGACAGGTTTAGATACATGAAGAATGTTCCCAATGTTGGGGAAGTCCAGAACCAGGGGTCACAGTCTAAGGATAAGGGGTAAGCCATTTAGGACCGAGATGAGGAGAAACTTCTTCACCCAGAGAGTGGTGAACCACTCTACCACAGAAAGTTGTTGAGGCCAATTCACTAAATATATTCAAAAGGGAGTTAGATGAAGTCCTTACTACTAGGGGGATCAAGGGGTATGGCGAGAAAGCAGGAGCGGGGTACTGAAGTTGCATGTTCAGCCATGAACTCATTGAATGGCGGTGCAGGCTAGAAGGGCCGAATGGCCTACTCCTGCACCTATTTTCTATGTTTCTATGTAACTATAGGCCGGTTAGTTTAACATCTGTAGTGGGGAAAATGCTTGAAGCTATCATTAAGGAAGAAATAGCGGGACATCTAGATAGGAATAGTGCAATCAAGCAGACACAACATGGATTCATGAAGGGGGAATCATGTTTAACTAATTTACTGGAATTCTTTGAGGATATAACGAGCATAGTGGATAGAGGTGTACCGATGGATGTGGTGTATTTAGATTTCCAAAAGGCATTCGATAAGGTGCCACACAAAAGGTTACTGCAGAAGATAAAGGTAGGCAGAGTCGGAGGAAATGTATTAGCATGGATAGAGAATTGGCTGGCGAACAGAAAGCAGAGAGTCGGGATAAATGGGTCCTTTTCGGGTTGGAAATCGGTGGTTAGTGGTGTGCCACAGGGATCGGTGCTGGGACCACAACTGTTTACAATATACATAGATGACCTGGAAGAGGGGACAGAGTGTAGTGTAACAAAATTTGCAGATGACACAAAGATTAGTGGGAAAGCAGGTTGTGTAGAGGACACCGAGAGGTTGCAAAGAGATTTAGATAGGTTAAGCGAATGGGCTAAGGTTTGACAGATGGAATACAATGTCGGAAAATGTGAGTTCATCCACCTTGGAAAAAAAACAGTAAAAGGGAATATTATTGGAATGGGGAGAAATTACAACATGCTGCGGTGCAGAGGGACCTGGGGGTCCTTGTGCATGAATCCCAAAAAGTTAGTTTGCAGGTGCAGCAGGTAATCAGGAAGGCGAATGGAATGTTGGCCTTCATTGCGAGAGGGATGGAGTACAAAAGCAGGGAGGTCCTGCTGCAACTGTACAGAGTATTGGTGAGGCCGCACCTGGAGTACTGCGTGCAGTTTTGGTCACCTTACTTAAGGAAAGATATACTAGCTTTGGAGGGGGTACTAGAGACGATTCACTAGGCTGATTCCGGAGATGAGGGGGTTACTTTATGATGATAGATTGAGTAGACTGGGTCTTTACTCGTTGAAGTTCAGAAGGTTATGGGGTGATCTTATAGAAACATTTAAAATAATGAAAGGGATAGATAAGATAGAGGCAGAGAGGTTGTTTCCACTGGTCGGGGAGACTAGAACTAGGGGGCACAGCCTCTAAATACGGGGGAGCCAATTTAAAACCGAGTTGAGAAGGAATTTCTTCTCCCAGAGGGTTGTGAATCTGTGGAATTCTCTGCCCAGGGAAGCAGTTGAGGCTAGCTCATGGAATGTATTCAAATCACAGATAGATAGATTTTTAACCAATAAGGGAATTAAGGGTTATGGGGAGCGGGCGGGTAAGTGGAGCTGAGTCCACGGCCAGATCAGCCATGATCTTGTTGAGTGGCGGAGCAGGCTCGAGGGGCTAGATGGCCTACTCCTGTTCCTAATTCTTATGTTCTTATATAACACGGAAATCCTGAAGTTGCAGTCAGTCATTCACTGCTCCGATACTGGCTGCGCTGTGCCCCTCTAGCCAGCAATCAATGTAATCAGGGTAATCAGTGAAACTGATGAAAACTGCGGTTTTTGCAAGGTGAAAGCGCTGTTAAATATCTTTTTGGATTAAGTATAACTGGGGTTTTAATTGCGTATTGACTGCTAAACAAACGTTACGATGCTGAAAACCCCCACTTTAATTATGTGAAGTATCAAATGTATCCATTTTAATAAGAAATTACCATTTTTAAGAAACTTAAAAAAAAAAAGTTCATCTTTATTTCAGGTTTACCTTTTCCCCCATGCGAGAGCTTCAATCTTTGTTTTGCTCTCTATAACATTTTTTAAAAGTTAGAATAAAAGCAGCTTATTCATTTCCTGCTTCCCAGTCTGTGAGAATTCTGCATGGTGATTGGCTGCTTAGACAGCTTGTTGACGTCACAGCAGCTCGCGTTAGGGATTCCCCATTAACTTACAATGATCTCAACTGAATGTCGGAAATGCCGAACTTCTCACCACAGAGATCGCAAGATCTTTATGGGATGCATACTTAGGGGCCAGCGGCGAACACCTTTGCTTCAATGCTGACTGCAAATTACGGGCCAATTTGATGAGATCATATCCACTAGTTACTGTGCTTAAGAAGACAGTAAGTGATAGTGTTATTATGATAACAGCTGAACAGGGTTAAAATTGATGCAAAATAAAACATTGCGATGGTATTATGTAGTGAATAAGCTACAAGTGTATAGAATTTCTAAGTATTACAAATAAAGAAAACAAAATTAGAAAATAGTACTATCAAAGTTTAATGTGTTATTTTATTCCAATCCCATGATGAAATCTACCTGTATTGTTTGTGCAAAGACATCACTTTGGTTTGAAACTCTTGGTTTTGATCAGGTATAAAGTTGAATTTTTCTACATAGCCAGGACGATGCTCAGAAGGATTGTATTCTCCAAGCACAGCTGTAAGATTTAATTTATCGTTAATACACATTTTAATAGTTACCATTCTACTACCCTGCTCATTTTTTAAGCAATATGGCCTAGGTTTTCTGGGAGTATCCCTTTCATTTTAAGGGGCTATCATTGGTATTACAATTGGAAAACTTAGGCCCAGATGTAATCTTTACAGTTTCCCCTCCCCCCACCCTCAATTTAAACATTTGTGTATTTATGAACTTTATTCACACTAAATCACACTATTTTGTATTAAACGGCAATTATTTTTTTAGTTTCTTCATGTCAAATCCACCAAAATATTTTTGATTTCACTATTCTATGCAACTAAGAGTTTCTTCTGAATTTAACAGGACTTTTCCTAATACTTCAAAATGTACTCTAGTCCAATTCCTATCCTAACAGAACCTTGCATAATAAAGACCACCTGTAAATCTCATTTGACAATAATGCCAAAGTACCTTCAAAAAAAGGTAACTTGAAATAAAGTGTAGTTGAAAGAATTTCATACTTTGACAGGCATACTTAGAAAATTTAACTAGATTTGCTAAATATTCAGCTTTTTCTTTGCCATAGAAAAATACTTGCAGATGATCTCTACCGTGGGCACTGTCATTAAATCAACTTCACCAAAATATTTTGCTCCAATGGGCACTTAGGGGGCGAAATTCATTATCGTCTCATTTGGGGACGGTAACTTTTTAAAGCCGGGAAACCTAGCACCAGGCGCTAATGCTTCCCTGCTTTCAAAAATTGGTTTTAGCGTTCCAAGAAGGAAATGGAGCACTAAATCAAGCACTCCACTTCCTTCTTGGAGCGTTAAAAGGATGCAGTTGGGGAGGAGACCTCAGCAGCGCTGCACACTGGGCCGTGTAGCGCTGCCGCGTTCAAAGGACCCTTCCCTTTAAGGGAGGCGCAAATGCACCCAATTTCTCCCCCTTCATTTGTTAACACCTTGCAATCCCTATTTGTGTCCCTGATTGGCATGAAGGTGACTGGAAGCAACTGGCACATCACCCAGCAATTTTGGGTTCTTCTGATCACTTTCTCATACCTTGCAACAAATCACAATATGAATTAGTTCCGTCATGTTTGGCACTGTGGGTTAGATTTTCACCTATTAATAGAGAATGGACAAAAAATCCAGTTCGTATTAGGGCAGATTTTGCGGTGGGCATGACTGCGTACTCAGAGTATGCCGCCATACCGTCTTTGACTTCTATTCCATCCTGATGGTACAGCTGATAGCTCTCCTGAAGAGAAAGCTGACTTTTCTGCTCTAGCTCTAACCTCTATGATTATGATAAAGAATTTCTTTCCATTATTCCACTTTATTTCAAGATTTAGACTGTCATTTTAACCCACCGGGTCTATCAAATCCTCTTTTCTCTGGATCCTAAAACTTCTGATCCTGATTGTACCCCTCTCATTATCCTCAAGATGTGTGTCCCCAACCATACCCATGCCCCAAGAAGTTTCCTCAATCTCTCTTACTCCAGTCCATCATTCCTTATCTTCTGAAATGTTCTTACTTTTATCCTATTCCTAAGAAGTATAATTTATTCTAACCTTTAAATTACTGCTCTACCATTGGTACTTTCAAAAGTTATGCAAACAGCTATTAATTCGCAAATTATCTGTGCCCTTAAAAGTTTTTGCCAAATCCTTGATCCACAATATTTTTCACAGCATTGGCATTGCACTAATGATCTGCCTACTTAGGATATCCACCTTTAGAACTCTGAACACGTGAATAACCTGGCATTGCGTTGGGCTTTGTTCTTTCATAGGATCTTGCACCAAGCACTTCTAAGTTACCATTAATTTCCCATCAGCATTATGTTCGAGCTATCTAGTTTCCGCTCATCATTATTTGTAATGCAGTTGATGACTCATTCTTTGGTGTTTTTGAATTAACTCAAAGGTTCCCCAGAGCTAGTTCCCACTGTTTCTTAATCATATCAATGAACATTTCCAATCATCTCACCATATCCACTTTTTACGGACAATTTTATTCTATATTCATCAAATATCTTCAGCCCACACAATTTAAGCGTTCACAACTTCTAGTTCTTTTGTAATATAGCGAAGCGCCTTGGGATGTTTTACCACCTTAAAGGCATGATATAAATGCCGATTTTGGTTGAAATCAGCAGAACTTTTGAAATCGGTCAGTACGATATTGGGATTTGAGGTATGAAAAGCTGTTTGAAACTACTTGAAGACCCTGACTTTGGCTGAAATCAGCAGAGTCTTTTAAATGGATAAGTGTTTGCACGATACAAGTGACTGCCCATGCTAAGTGTGGACTGTTTTAAGTGGTGGGGACTGTACATCTATTCTAAAAGTTTGCAAATTTACAGATTTGAAACTTCAAGAAAAGTTCAAGCAAGATCTTGGAGAAAAAAACTAAAGGAAACATTTTCAAAACTGCCCACTAATTATATAAATAAATTAACACCAAAACTTTTCACTGAATCGCGCTGAAGCTATTGAAAGAAAAGTAAATTGAAAATTTTACATGTTATAATTTCATCACTTACACTGGATTGCATAGGAAGCAAGTAAGACTGCTTTATTGTGAGGACAAGGTAACCTGGAAAACATACAAACTTTGTCACAAAAATGTGATCCATGATTAATCCTGACTGCACTACACATCCATTTGCAAAACACACAATACTAAATAATTTGAAAATAGATTTTTAAAAGCTACTATTCATCCTCAAATTAATAGCTTGATTATGCAGTGTTACACACTCAACCAGATTTTATGCAATATCCTTTAGTATTTCAATTTTATTGCAACAAATGAAAGTGTAATTTCAGGACGATGCACACAAATTTCTTTACATTGGTCAACAATGAAAGCTTCAGAAAATCATTCATCAGCATTTACTCAAGTAAAAGAAAGACAAACTGCATATTTTAGTCATCCAATCAAGCTCCAGGCCATCTGAGAGTTGAAGGGGTTGAAAGCCCCAAGGCACAGACCTAGCGGTCGCTCAATATGGAAGGCTGTAGAAATCTCACTCCTTCTCAGACTCCGAACCCATACCGTTGACTTCTGGGGCCTTTTAATTATCCGAGGCAGCTCTTACGTTCCACTACAATGGAAGATTTATTTAACTCGAAGGATTGGAATAACCAAGGCATAGCTGTACTCAATTAACTGAATCTAAGCTCTGGGATACAAGATTCTGCCACCCAGTATTTGTACCAGAAGTGATTTCAAAGTGATCTGGGAAGCAGAAAACCTCAGTCACAAACACCATGTGTCTCCCCCAAGTTGCTGACCAGCACTGAGGATATCGGATCTAAATTGAATGTTGCCAACGGTGACCACATTGCTCTGGCAATGGATCAGGGAAAGTGCATAGCAGCTGTTCTCTTAGGTGGTAAGGGAGATGGACATGATCTCAATGAATCTCAGAAGTGCTTGGAGAGCACCAACAGCTTGTACTTTGATACTTTCTTAAACATAGTGAAACATCCCAAAGGAATTCACAAATGCAGGTAGGAATGAATATTAATCAGGATTTAAAATAGTTAGGAAATGTGACCAAAGGCGGCCAGGGAAATAGAGTTTGAACAGACTTTTGAAAATAGCATGGTGGAGGGCTGTAGGAAGAAAATAGAGTACAGGACTGTGATAGCTCAAGGATCTACCATGATACTAGAGCAGCAGGAGGGAGGACTGTGGGAGACACAGTAGGCAATTGACCCTGACTGGTGTACTGCAGACAATGATTGAGCAGGGCAGTCGATCAATCCTACATATATGCATTTGTATTATTGTTTCTACTTTTTGGATCTGATTCTGATGTGTTTGGGCTGAAAACCCGAGTGAAATCCATCATAACAAGTTTTGACAACAAGTACCAGAAGTTTCAGTTATGTCTAAGAGATCATGTATAAAATAAAAACTAACTGAATTTTTAAAACAATAAAAATTTATGAAGAAATACATGAGCAAACCTGAAAAATACTAGTTGCAAGAATGAATGTTTTCTGAAAGTAAGGAACTATAAACTGAAGCTCCACTTTTTGACAACATCCTTTATATTGCACAGGGAAAAGATGACATGATATAACTGATATGAAAACTTCTTAAAAGGGCTGTCTTCCTTTGTGATTTTCCATGTGAACATTCCAGGCATTGTATCAAGCAGTCCAAGAAATACAAATTAAGAATGGATTCATAAATAAACCTCTAAGTCAGCCTGAACAAACCTGACACTAATTAATAAAACAGTCATCTCAGACTGTTCTCACAAATCTCATACAGAAAAGTGGCTCCTTCTTCCATACTATTATGCAGAGATTTTCACATGACCGTTCCTGCTATCTGCATAGCTACTGAGAAAAATATGCATACAAATATCAGACGTTTTTTGTTCCGAGAAAGAATGTTGGAGTAGTATGCAGGTACAGTAAGTGATCAGGAAGGCCAATGGAATCTTGGCCTTTATTGCAAAGGGGATGGAGTATAAAAGCAGGGAAGTCTTGCTACAGTTATACAGGGTATTGGTGAGGCCACACCTGGAATACTGCGTGCAGTTTTGGTTTCTATGGAGGCAGTTCAGAGAAGGTTCACTAGGTTGATTCTGGAGATGAGGGGGTTGAGGAGGTTGGGCCTACTCATTGGAATTCAGAAGAATGAGAGGTGATCTTATCGAAACCTATAAGATTATGAGGCGGCTTGACAAGGTGGATGCAGAGAGGATCTTTCCATTGATCGGGGAGACTAGAATTAGGGGGCATAAACTTAGAATAAGGGTCCGCCCATTTAAAACTGAGATGAGGAGGAATTTCTTCTCTGAGGGTTGTAAATCTGTGGAATTTGCTGCCTCAGAGAGACAAGGAAGCTGGGTTATTGAATAAATTTAAGACAGAGATAGACAGTTTCTTAACCAATAAGGGAGCGGGCAGGGAAGTATACCCGAGTCCATGATCGGATCAGCCATGATCGTATTAAATGGCGGAGCAGGCTCGAGGGGCCGTATGGCCTACTCCTTCTCCTATTTGTTATGTTCTCATGTAAAGCAGTTGCTGATTCTTACTTTCCATACAGTGAGAATATAGGGAGGAAAAAGAGTCAGAAAAACAGCATATTTGGAGTTGATGAGAATGAAGACAATAAAACAGAAAAAGAATGATTATGACAGAAGGTTTGGAGGCTAAATCTGAGATAAGGATGGTCTATCAACCGGCAAAGCTTTTTTGCATAAGATTCAGGATACATGGAAGCAATTGAAAAAGTCTCTAGAAACATAGAAACACAGAAACATAGAAAATAGGTGCAGGAGTCGGCCATTTGGCCCTTCAAGTCTGCACCACTATTCGATAAAATTCATGGCTGATCATTCCCTCAGTACCCCTTTCCTGTTTTCTCTCCATAACCCTTGATCCCCTTAGCCGTAAGGGACATATCTAACTTCCTCTTGAATATATCCAATGAACTGGCATCAACAGCTCTCTGCGGCAGGGTATTCCACAGGTTAACAACTCTCTGAGTGAAGAAGTTTCTCCTCATCTCAGTCCTAAATGGCCTACCCCTTATCCTAAGACGGTGTCCCCTGGTTCTGGACTTCCCCAACATCGGGAACAATCTACCCGCATCTAACCTGTCCTGTCCCGTCAGAATCTTGTATGTTTCTATGAGATCCCCTCTCATCCTTCTAAACTCCAATGTATAAAGGCCCAGTTGATCCAGTCTCTCCTCAAATGTCAGTCCCGCCAGTCTGGGAATCAGTCTGGTGAACCTTCGCTGCACTCCCTCAATAGCAAGAATGTCCTTCCTCAGATTAGGAAACCAAAACTGTACACAATATTCCAGGTGAGGCCTCACCAAGGCCCTATACAACTGCAGTAAGACCTCCATGCTCCTATACTCAAATCCCCCAGCTATGAAGACCAACATACCATTTGCCTTCTTCACCACCTGCTGTACCTGTATGCCAACTTTCAATGACTGATGAACCATGACACCCAGGTCTCATTGCACCTCCCCTTTTCCTAATCTGCCACCATTCAGATAATATTCTGTCTTCGTGTTTTTGTCCCCAAAGTGGATAACCTCACATTTACCCACATTATACTGTACCTGCCATGCATATGCCCACTCACCTAACCTGTCTAAGTCACCCTGCAGCCTCTTAGCATCCTCCTCACAGCTCACACCGCCACCCAGTTTAGTGTTATCTGCAAACTTGGAGATATTACACTCAATTCCTTTCTCCAAATCAGTGATGTATATTGTAAAGAGCCAGGGTCCCAGCACTGAGCCCTGCGGCACTCCACTAGGCACTGCCTGCCACTCTGAAAAGGACCCGTTTATCCCGACTCTCTGCTTCCTGTCTGCCAACCAGTTCTCTATCCACGTCAGTATATTACCCCCAATACCATGTGCTTTGATTTTGCACACCAATCTCTTGTGTGGGACCTTGTCAAAAGCCTTTTGAAAGTCCAAATACACCACATCCACTGGTTCTCCCTTGTCCATTCTACTAGTTACATCCTTAAAAAATTCCAGAAGATTTGTCAAGCATGATTTCCCCTTCATAAATCCATGCTGCCTTGGACTGATCCTGTCACTGTTTTCCAAATGCACTGCTATTTCATCCTGAATAACTGATTCCAACATTTTCCCCACCACTGATGTCAGGCTAACTGGTATATAATTACCTGCTTTCTCTCTCCCTCTTTAAAAAGTGGTGTTACATTAGCTACCCTCCAGTCCATAGGGACTGATCCCAAGTTGATAGACTGTTGGAAAATGGTTGGGAATTCTAGGACTAGGGGGCATAGTCTTAAAAATTAAAGATTAAAAATTAGAGCCAGACCTTTCAGGCGTAAAATTAGGAAACACTTCTACACACAAAGAGTGATAGAAGTTTGGAACTCTCTTCTGCAAATGGCAATTGATGTTAGATCAATTGTTAATTTTAAATCTGAGATTGATAGATTTTTGTTAATCAAAGGTATTAAGGAATATATGGTAAAGGCAAAGGAATATGGAGTTAGGTCGTAGATCAGTCATGATTTCATTGAATGGAAGAACAGGTTACAGGGGCTAAATGACCTACTCTTGTTCCTATGCGCCTAAGAACTCCAAGTCTAAAGTATCAAAAGTAGCAGTGCTGCCACAAGACTCTATTGCATCATTGTAAGTAACTATTCAACCTTTCTGTCACCGTCATAACTTGCCCTTTGATGATGAGCAACAGTCTTTTAAGATCTGTTGGCTCGCTGAAAATTTTGGGCTTCAAGCCAAGCTGTCCGGGAAGCCTAGAGTCAAAATAGGGGCAAATCTTACATTGCAGAATTTAAAGGACTCCACCTTGAGTTATGGCCACACAGTTGCACCATTCGGTCAGTATAAAGCCTATTTTTGCCAGGATCATAAAATCAGGGCTTATATATGACTTTCGAGCAGTCCAGTGGTAATATTTTATAATAATACAAGGTATTAATCTAGGTACTGGTGGCACCTAACCTGCAGGAATATGCCATTTGACCCCAATATTTCCATGGAAAGGCCTTCAGAATGTATTGAATGGCAAAACCTCAGGCCAAAATGATTGATCATCACAACTAAATATTCTCCCTTTTCCAACACTTCATGTATATTCCTTTATTTTACTCACAAGGGGCCCAAGTTTCGAGCCGCGCCTAGAACGGCGCAGTCCCGACCTGGACGCCCGTTTTTCGCGCCACAAAGTGCGCCTAAAAAAACCCTCCAGATTCTCCACCTTCCTGCAGGTCCTCTGGCCCTCGGCGCGGTGCAGCAGGAGCTGTAGGGGACGGAGCCAGGTCCCTGCGCCGAAAACAGTGCCGGGACCTCTGCACATGCGCGCTACAGTGGGCGCGCAAGTGCAGTAGCTCCAGGCGTCCGAAACTGTGTGGGAGGGGCCCGAAGCACGCAGCCCCTAGCCCTGGCCGAATGGCCTCACTGGGGCTGCGTGAATAAGGTTCCTCCCACAGCCAGCTCCTGCTTCCTCCCGACCCGACTCGACTCCCGCTTCCCGCCCGCCGCCTCCAGACCGGACCTGACCCGACACCCGCTCCCCCCCACCCCCCGGACTGGATCCGACCTGACCTCCCTCACCCCGACCTGACCTCCCTCTCCCTCCCTCCCTCCCCCCGACCCGAACCGAACTGACCTCCCTCCCACCACCCCACCCGACCCGACCCAACGCCACCTACCTGTAAATCTGGTGCTGGGGACGGGCCCTGCCCGAAGTCTCGGGCCCGGCCCGTTCAGCCTCCCTCCCCCTTCTCCTTCTCCTTCCCCCCCCCCCCCCTCTCTCCCTCTACCCCCCTCCTCCCCCTCCCCTCGCTGTCAGAAACACAGACACTGACAGACAGAGAATGAGAGAGATACACAGACAGACAGAGAGATAGAGACACTGACAGAGACACACTGGGGGGGCCGTTCCAGCACGCTGTTGGAGGGCTCCCGGTGCTGCAGTCGGTAAGTAGAAAATGTTTTATTCATTGATTTAAAAAAAAAATTATTTCTTATTAATTTTTTTTGATTGATTTATTGGTTGATTTATTGATGTATTTATCATTTATTATTGATGATGGCTCTTTATTTGTAAAACTGAAGTGTTTAATGTTTGTAAACTTCCCTTTAAACCCCCCCTCCCCCATTCTCTACGCCTGATTTGTAACCTACGCCTGATTTTCTAAAGTGTAGACAAGGTTTTTTCGAGCGTACAAAAATCTTCATTTACTCCATTCTAAGTTAGTTTGGAGTAAGTTTTCACTGACGAAACTTTGAAAACAGGCGTAAGTGGCCGGACACACCCACTTTTGAAAAAAAAATTCTGTTCCAAAGTGAAACTGTTCTAACTGACTAGAAGTGGAGCAAACTAAATGACGAGAATTCCGATTTCTAAGATACTCCGTTCTACACCAGTCGTTCCTAAAAATCAGGAGCAAATCATGTGGAAACTTGGGGCCATTAAACTTAATCGATATTCTTTCACCTATTCACTGAGTTTCTCCAGTCTTCTTTCAATGCTATCAAATTCTCCAGCATCCATTACATTGTTTGGTGTCATCAGTATATGTTGTTTAAAAACTTATTACTTAACCATAAGAGATCAGGTATCAAATTTTTTTTTTAAATAGACAAAATAATTGAGTTTTTCTGCGGTTTCCATAATGTTCCAGAACAGAGCGGCAATTCCGTAACATGTATGCACAAGTACAACTTGGAAGAAGGGACTGAGTGTAATGTAGCCAAGTTTGCTGATGATACAAAAATGGGAGGAAAAGCAATGTGTGAGGAGGACACAAAAAATCTGCACAAGGACTTAAACAGGCTAAGTGAGTGGGCAAAAATTTGGCAGATTGAGTATAATGTTGAAAAGTGTGAGATCATGCACTTTGGCAGAAAAAATAAAAGAGCAAGTTATTATTTAAATGGAGAAAGATTGCAAAGTGCCGCAGTACAGTGGGACCTGGGGGTACTTGTGCATGAAACACAAAAGGATAGTATGCAGGTACAAGCAGATGATCAGGAAGGCCAATGGAATCTTGGCCTTTATTGCAAAGGGGATGGAGTACAAAAGCAGGGAAATCTTGCTACAGCTATATAAGGTATTGGTGAGGCCACACCTGGAATACTATGTGCAGTTTTGGTTTCCATCGAAAGGATATCTTTACTTTGGAGGCTGTTCAGAGAAGGTTCACTAGGTTGATTCCGGGGATGAGGGGATTGACTTATGAGGAAAGGTGGAGTAAGTTGGGCCTCTACTTATTGGAATTCAGAAGAATGAGAGGTGATCTTATCGAAACGTATAAGATTATGGGCCCAAGTTTCTACAAGAAAAAAAACGGGCGCTCCTCCGAGCTGGGCGCCCGTTTTTCGCGCCTAAAACGGCGCCTAAAAAAATCCTCGGTATTCTCCACCTACTTACAGGTCCTGTGGCCCTCGGCGCAGCCAGCACGAGCTGTGGGGGGGCGGAGCCAGGTCCCGGCGCTGAAAACAGTGCCGGGACCTCTGCACATGCGCGCTACAGTCGGCACGCAAGTGCAGTAGCTCCAGGCGCCGAACTGTGTGGGAGGGGCCCGAAACACGCAGCCCCTAGCCCTGGCCCAATGGCCTCACTGGGGCTGCGTGAATGAGGCTCCTCCCACGGCCAGCTCCTGCTCCCCGACCGACCAGACCCGACACTCGCTCCCCCCCCCCCCACCCCCGCCGACCAGACCCGACCCGACACCCGCTCCGACCCGACACCCGCTCCGAGACCCGACACCCGCCCCGACACCCGCTCCCCACCCCCCCCGACCCGAGACCCGCTCCCCCCCCCGCCCCGACCCGAGACCCGCTCCCCTGCCCGCCCCGACCCGAGACCCGACACACGCTCCCCACCCCCCCGACCCGAGACCCGCTCCCCACCCCCCGATTGATCCGACTCGCGCTCCTGTTCCCTGACCCCCCCCCGCTCTCTCTCTCTCTCCCTCCCTCCCCTCCCCTCTCTCTCCCTCCCCTCCTCTCTCTCTCTCTCTCCCTCCCCCTCTCTCTCTCTCTCCCTCCCCCTCCCTCTCTCCCCCCCCCTCCCCTCTCTCCCCCCCCTCTCTCTCTCTCTCTCTCCCTCCCCCTCTCTCTCTCTCTCCCTCCCCCTCCCTCTCTCCCCCCCCCTCCCCTCTCTCCCCCCCCTCTCTCTCTCTCTCTCTCTCTCTCTCTCCCTCCCGCTCAGCGGCACGAATGGCTGCAGAATTCTCCCTGGCTGAAGCACTTTCACACAGGTAGGAAGATGGTTTATTTAATCTTTTCTTCGCTTACAAATGTTTATTCAGGTTGGATTTATTTGTATAATATTTGTAGAAGTATAAATAAGGATTTATTGTCGAATTTAATGAATTCCCTTCCCCCCCACCTCGTTCTGGACGCCTAATTTGTAACCTGCGCCTGATTTTTTAATGTGTAGAACAGGTTTTTTCAGTTCTACAAAAATCTTCACTGGCTCCATTCTACTTTAATTTGGAGTACACTTTCACTGTGGAAACTTTCAAATCAGGCGTCAGTGGCTGGACACGCCCCCTTTTGAAGAAAAAATTCTGTTCTAAACTAGAACTGTTCTACCTGACTAGAACTGCAGAAAAAAAAATGTGGAGAATTGCGATTTCTAAAATAGTCCGTTCTCCATCAGTTGCTCCTAAAAATCAGGCGCGAATCATGTGGAAACTTGGGCCCATAGAGGGGGCTTGACAAGGTGGATGCAGAGAGAATGTTTCCACTGATAGGGGAGACTAGAACTAGAGGGCATGATCTTAGAATAAGGGACCGCCCATTTAAAACAGAGATGAGGAGAAATTTCTTCTCTGAGGGTTGTAAATCTGTGGAATTCGCTGCCTCAGAGAGCTGTGGAAGCTGGGATATTGAATAAATTTAAGACAGAAATGGACGGTTTCTTGAACAATAAGGAGATAAGGGATAATAGGGAGTGGGCGGAGAAGTGGAGCTTAGTCCATGCAGATCAGCCATGATCTTATTGAATGGTGGAGCTGGCTCGAGGGGCCGTATGGCCTATTCCTGTTCCTATTTCTTATGTTCTTATGTAAGTAAAATTTTGAAGAAATGTCCTCATTATGTTAATAAGGTAAATATGCTATATTGGAGTATAACAAACCAAATCAGGCTTTAGGCCCATAAATACACAATTTAACATACTCTTCATCCACAACAGATGTACTAATCATTAACATGCAATCAAATTGTTCTTACAGCAGTTCAATATGGCAATGTTACCCAGTGCAGGAGAAATCAATACAGGTTGAAATTTTGGCCTATCCAAAGCTACAGCGAGAAGAGTATGTTTTACATACAAAACACAGTACTTACCTTCCATCAATAAATTCCTTCTTCAGTTGTAAAAAATACAAGTGCCTGAAAAGCAGACCAAGATATTAAATATCAGTGCATAATCTAAGTACAGAAGGCATTTGCAAAATAGATGGTTCCAATATCTTTATACATTCTGATATGCAAGTTTATGAGCTGGGATAATAATTTTCATGCCGAGCAGCTAGCAACATTCTGGAACAGATTTACCAATATTAATATGCATAATTAAAATAAAGAATTCTGAATTTACATTTTCTATAAAAAGTTCCTTGCCTGCCAGATGAACTAGCTCCATCAGTTGTTACCACTGACACATAATGCTATTGGGAGCATAACCAAAGTAATCAGCAGTGATTTCAATATCCTTTCTTGTTGCTGAAACAATGGAAATGCCTGCATATTTCTTCTGAACAGTTGCATTTGGACAATAATGTTCCAAGTAACAATAAGCTAATCACGGACTCCGGCAACGACACACCTTGTCCCATCATAAAAGACTGCAACCATAGCTTGAGTTTCCTATTTAAAAAGGCAACCAGAGCATTTCGCCAATTTATGCAGTTCTCGTTAAATAGCTGGATCTCACAAACACATGTTTATTTATTAGAGTCAATCTCCTGTGGTGTTACTCATAGGAAGTCAGTACCAAGAATCAGACTCAAGTCACATATGACCAAAGACCTCAAAGACAGTGAGGGGCAGACGTTGCATACGAGCAAAGCATAGGACATATTGGATGGATGTCCAAGTGAAAGTGTTGAGAGAAAAGAACTGAAGCGCAGAAAATTTGACAGGATAGGCCACTGGAGCAAAATTTCATTGAATGTGTTTCGAGCAGGAAATAGGTAATTTTAAAGAAAATTGCAAAGTTTTTATATGCTTTCTATGTCAAATTGTATTTTTAAACTTTTCCTATTCCATTAGCATAAGGGATATGGTAGCATAGTGGTTATGTTACTGGATGAGTAATCCAGAGGCCTCGACTAATGATCCAGAGACATGAGTTCAAGTCCCACCACAGCAGCTGCCAAATTTAAATTCAATTAAATAAATCTGTAATAAAAATCTAATATCAGTAATGGTGACCATGGGCTAAACTTTTATCTTCATTTTCGGCAGGTTTTCTCGACAGCACAGCTGTTTTTGGTAGAGAACTGCCTGGCGAAAGTTTCCTCCTTACATTTTTTTTTAATGGTGCCGCTCAAATCTCAAAATGCCCGCCGGGAGCAAACCGCCGACATGCACCGCCGAGAAAATCGTCAGGGCGTAAGTTTGGCCTGAACAGAAGCCCGTCCAGATCGCCAAGGGAACTGCCCTGTAAAAGCTGCTTAAACAGGCCGGTAGGTGAGTACTCTGCAAAGAAAGGTAAGTTAAGGGTTCTTTATTTATTTTATTTTAATTGTAAAACGGCAATTAGCTTTAAAACTGTCTTGGGAATGTTTAACTTTTTTTTGTGAACATTTTTTTTAAAGTTTTCCCCCCTCCCTAGGCCCAACCGCAGACTCGGACTAAATTTTAAAAAACATTTTAAGAACCGCCCATTTCACTTAACCGCCGAGAATACTGGTGCACGATCCATTTTCTTGCCGGATGATTACTTTCAACTTAATTATGGAAATTTGCGCCAGCGTTGCTTGCAAAATGTTAGCAGTTTTTCTGACCGGCAATCGCGCGTTGAGGGGCACTCGGGAAAGTCTAGCCCCATGAAACTACTGGATTGTTGTAAAAACCCATCTGGTTCACGAATATCCTTTCGGGAAGAAAATTTGCCTTCTTATCCAGTCTAGCCTATTTGTGACTCCAGATCCACAGCACTGTGGCTGCCTCGTAACTGCCCTCTGAAATGGCTAAGCAAGCCCCTCAGTTGTAGAAGGTGGAAAGAAAAAGTTATTCAAGCAATCGGTCAGTTTTGTGGTATTTGCTGGTTTGTCAATGGTAACTGAAAAGAATTCAGAAATTTGATTGCTCTATTTTCTGCTACTGGACGGAAAGGGATGGAAATCTGCATGTGGTAGGGTGAAGAGACAGCAGCTGAAGAAATCTGACCACAGCATGAGTAGATGACAACCTGCCAGGCACCCATCAGGGATGGAGAGTCAAGGGTAGGTCACTCAATCCTCATTTTTGTATAAGTACCACCAGGACCGACATGGGTGGGAACAGGAGGAGGAGGGAGGAGGGAGGAGGAGCCAGCCACCTGGGATAAAAGCCCAGCGCCCCAAGATACAAAGCAGCAGTCCCGATCCGACCTGGGTAGGAATAGAGCAGCAGCAGCCAGACACTCGGATTAAAAGTCCAGCGCCCCAGGATACAGAACAGCATTCCCAATCCGACCTGGGTGCGAACAGAGGAGCAGCAGCGAGCAGCCCCAGACACCGCACGGTGCAGCGTGAGCAGTTAAGAGAGGGCAACAAAGGCGAACAGGGCAACTACATTCGACGTCACAGTCATATAAATTGGCCAGAAAAAACAGCAAACCTGAGGACTGGGAGAAATTTAGAATTCAGCAGAGGAGGACAAAGGATTTAATTAAGAAGGGGAAAATAGAGTACGAGAAGCAGCATGCAGGGAACATAAAAACTGACTGAAAAAGCTTCTATAGATATGTGAAGAGAAAAAGATTAGTGAAGACAAAAGTAGGTCCCTTGCAGTCGAATTCAGGTGAATTTATAATGGGGTACAAAGAAATGGCAGACCAGTTGGACAAATACTTTGGTCTGTCTTCACGAAGGAAGACATAAATAACCTTCCGGAAATACTAGGGGACTGAGGGTCTAGTGAGAAGGAGGAACTGAAGGAAATCCTTATTAGGCGGGAAATTGTGTTAGGGAAATTGATGGCATTGAAGGCCGATAAATCCCCAGGGCCTGATAGTCTGCATCCCAGAGTACTTAAGGAAGTGGCCCGAGAAATAGTGGATGTATTGGTGATCATTTTCCAACAGTCGATCAACTCTGGATCAGTTCCTATGGACTGGAGGATAGCTAATGTAACACCATTTTTTTAAAAAAGAGGGAAAGAGAAAACGGGTAATTATAGACCGGTTAGCTTGACATCAGTAGTGGGGAAAATATTGAAATCAATTATTAAAGATGAAATAGCAGTGCATTTGGAAAACAGTGACAGGATCTGTCCAAGTCAGCATGAATTTATGAAAGGGAAATCATGCTTGACAAATCTTCTGGAATTTTTTGAGGATGTAACTGGTAGAGTGGACAAGGGAGAACCAGTGGATGTGGTGTATTTGGACCTTCAGAAGGCTTTTGACAAGGTCCCACACAAGAGATTAGTGTGCAAAATTAAAGCACATGGTATTTGGGGTAATGTACTGATGTGGATAGAGAACTGGTTGGCAGACAGGAAGCAGAGAGTCGGGATAAACGGGTCCTTTTCAGAATGGCGGGCAGTGACTAGTGGGGTGCCGCTGGGCTCAGTGCTGGGACCCCAGCTATTTACAATATACATTAATGATTTACATGAAGGAATTGAGTGTAATATCTCCAAGTTTGCAGATGACACTAAGTTGGGTGGCGGTGTGAGCTGTGAGGAGGACGCTAAGAGACTGCAGGGTGACTTGGATAGGTTAGGTGAGTGGGCATATGCATGGCAGGTGCAGTATAATGTGGATTAGTGTGAGGTTATCCACTTTGGTGGCAAAAACACGAATGCAGAATATTATCTGAATGGCGGCAGATTAGGAAAAGGGGAGGTGCAACGAGACCTGGGTGTCATGGTACATCAGTCATTGAAAGTTGGCATGCAGGTACAGCAGGCGGTGAAGAATGCAAACGGTATGTTGGCCTTCATAGCTAGGGGATTTGAGTATAGAAGCAGGGACATCTTACTGCAGTTGTACAGGGCCTTGATGAGGCCTCACCTGGAATATTGTGTTCAGTTTTGATCTCCTAATCTGAGGAAGGACTTTCTTGCTATTGAGGGAGTACTGCGAACGTTCACCAGATTGTTTCCCGGGATGGCAGGACTGACATATGAGGAGAGACTGGATCGACTGGGCCTATATTCACTGGAGTTTAGAATGATGAGAGGAGATCTCATAGAAACATATAAAATTCTGGCGGGACTGGACAGGTTAGATGCAGGAAGAATATTCCCGATGTTGGGGAAGTCCAGAATCAGGGGACACAGTCTAAGGATAAGGAGTAAGCCATTTAGGACTGAGATGAGGAGAAACTTCTTAACTCAGAGAGTTGTTAACCTGTGGAATTCTCTACCGCAGAGAGTTGCTGATGCCAGTTCATTGGATATATTCAAGAGGAAGTTAGATATGGCCCTTACGGCTAAAGGGATCAAGGGGTATGGAGAGAAAGCAGGAAAGGGGTAGTGAGGTGAATGATCAGCCATGATCTTATTGAATGGTGGTGCAGGCTCGAAGGGCCGAATGGCCTACTCCTGCACCTATTTTCAATGTTTCTAGGAAGACAGGGAAGTGATTGGTTGGTGAGTTTTTCGCTCTCTTTTCTGGCTTTAAATTAAAGGCCTTAAATTAGGGGCCAGGATTAGAAACATAGAAAATAGGTGCAGGATTAGGCCATTCGGCCCTTCTAGCCTGCACCGCCATTCAATGAGTTCATGGCTGAACATGCAACTTCAGTACCCCATTCCTGCTTTCTCACCATACCCCTTGATTCCCCTAGTAGTAAGGACTTCATCTAACTCCTTTTTGAATATATTTAGTGAATTGGCCTCAACAACTTTCTGTGGTAGAGAATTCCACAGGTTCACCACTCTCTGGGTGAAGAAATTCCTCCTCATCTCGGTCCTAAATGGCTTCCCCCTTATCCTTAGACTGTGTCCCCTGGTTCTGGACTTCCCCAACATTGGGAACATTCTTCCTGCATCTAACCTGTCTAACCCCGTCAGAATTTTAAACGTTTCTATGAGGTCCCCTCTCATTCTTCTGAACTCCAGTGAATACAAGCCCAGTTGATCCAGTCTTTCTTGATAGGTCAGTCCTGCCATCCCGGGAATCAGTCTGGTGAACCTTCGCTGCACTCCCTCAATAGCAAGAATGTCCTTCCTCAGGTTAGGAGACCAAAACTGTACACAATACTCCAGGTGTGGCCTCACCAAGGCCCTGTACAATTGTAGCAACACCTCCCTGCCCTTGTACTCAAATCCCCTCGCTATGAAGGCCAACATGCCATTTGCTTTCTTAACCGCCTGCTGTACCTGCATGCCAACCTTCAATGACTGATGTACCATGACACCCAGGTCTCTTTGCACCTGCCCTTTTCCTAATCTGTCACCATTCAGATAATAGTCTGTCTCTCTGTTTTTACCACCAAAGTAGATAACCTCACATTTATCCACATTATACTTCATCTGCCATGCATTTGCCCACTCACCTAACCAATCCAAGTCGCTCTGCAGCCTCATAGAATCCTCCTTGCAGCTCACACTGCCACCCAACTTAGTGTCATCCGCAAATTTGGAGATACTACATTTAATCCCCTCGTCTAAATCATTAATGTACAGTGTAAACAGCTGGGGCCCCAGCACAGAACCTTGCGGTACCCCACTAGTCACTGCCTGCCATTCTGAAAAGTCCCCATTTACTCCTACTCTTTGCTTCCTGTCTGACAACCAGTTCTCAATCCATGTCAGCACACTACCCCCAATCCCATGTGCTTTAACTTTGCACATTAATCTCTTGTGTGGGACCTTGTCGAAAGCCTTCTGAAAGTCCAAATATACCACATCAACTGGTTCTCCCTTGTCCACTCTACTGGAAACATCCTCAAAAAATTCCAGAAGATTTGTCAAGCATGATTTCCCTTTCACAAATCCATGCTGACTTGGACCTATCATATTACCTCTTTCCAAATGCACTGCGATGACATCCTTCATAATTGATTCCATCATTTTACCCACTACCGATGTCAGGCTGACCGGTCTGTAATTCCCTGTTTTCTCTCTCCCTCCTTTTTTAAAAAGTGGGGTTACATTGGCTACCCTCCACTCGATAGGAACTGATCCAGAGTCAATGGAATGTTGGAAAATGACTGTCAATGCATCCACTATTTCCAAGGCCACCTCCTTAAGTACTCTGGGATGCAGTCCATCAGGCCCTGGGGATTTATCGGCCTTCAATCCCATCAATTTCCCCAACACAATTTCCCGACTAATAAGGATTTCCCTCAGTTCCTCCTCCTTACTAGACCCTCCGACCCCTTTTATATCCGGAAGGTTGTTTGTGTCCTCCTCAGTGAATACCGAACCAAAGTACTTGTTCAATTGGTCCGCCATTTCTTTGTTCCCCGTTATGACTTCCCCTGATTCTGACTGCAGGGGACCTACGTTTGTCTTTACTAACCTTTTTCTCTTTACATATCTATAGAAACTTTTGCAATCCGTCTTAATGTTCCCTGCAAGCTTCTTCTCGTACTCCATTTTCCCTGCCCTAATCAAACCCTTTGTCCTCCTCTGCTGAGTTCTAAATTTCTCCCAGTCCCCGGGTTCTCTGCTATTTCTGGCCAATTTGTATGCCACTTCCTTGGCTTTAATACTATCCCTGATTTCCCTTGATAGCCACGGTTGAGCCACCTTCCCTTTTTTATTTTTACGACAGACAGCAATGTACAATTGTTGTAGTTCATCCATGCGGTCTCTAAATGTCTGCCATTGCCCATCCACAGTCAACCCCTTCAGTATCATTCGCCAATCTATCCTAGCCAATTCACGCCTCATACCTTCAAAGTTACCCTTCTTTAAGTTCTGGACCATGGTCTCTGAATTAACTGTTTCATTCTCCATCCTAATGCAGAATTCCACCATATTATGGTCACTCTTCCCCAAGGGGCCTCGCACAACGAGATTGCTAATTAATCCTCTCTCATTACACAACACCCAGTCTAAGATGGCCTCCCCCCTAGTTGGTTCCTCGACATATTGGTCTAAAAAACCATCCCTTATGCACTCCAGGAAATCCTCCTCTACCGTATTGCTTCCAGTTTGGTTAACCCAATCTATGTGCATATTAAAGTCACCCATTATAACTGCTGCACCTTTATTGCACGCACCCCTAATTTCATGTTTGATGCCCTCCCCAACATCACTACTACTGTTTGGAGGTCTGTACACGACTCCCACTAACGTTTTTTGTCCTTTGGTATTCTGCAGCTCTACCCATATAGATTCCACATCATCCAAGCTAATGTCCTTCCGAACTATTGCCTTAATTTGCTCCTTAACCAGCAATGCTACCCCACCTCCTTTTCCTTTTATTCTATCTTTCCTGAATGTTGAATACCCCTGGATGTTGAGTTCCCAGCCCTGATCATCCTGGAGCCACGTCTCCGTAATCCCAATCACATCATATTTGTTAACATCTATTTGCACAGTTAATTCATCCACTTTATTGCGGATACTCCTTGCATTAAGACACAAAGCCTTCAGGCTTGTTCTTTTAACACCCTTTGTCCTTTTAGAATTTTGCTGTACAGTGGCCCTTTTTGTTCTTTGCCTTGGGTTTCTCTGCCCTCCACTTTTCCTCATCTCCTTTCTGTCTTTTGCTTTTGCCTCCTTTTTGTTTCCCTCTGTCTCCCTGCATTGGTTCCCATCCCATTAATAACTAAAAACTAAAGCTAATTAATTAAATACATTATAGATGGCAGGGCAGGCAATGTGTCATTGCTGCAACACGTAGAAGCTGGTGGGCAGCATTGAGGTCCACGGCAACCACATTTGCAGCAAGTGTCTGCAGCTCGAGGAGCTTCGGCTCCGCGTTGATAAGCTGGAATCCGAGCTGCAGACATTTCGACACCTCAGGGAGGGGGAGAGTTACTGCACAAGATAAAAGTTCACAGGGTTGGGGGTAATATATTAGCCTGGATAGAGAATTGACTAATGAACAGAAAACAGAGAGTAGGGATAAATGGTTTATTCGCGGGTTGGCAATCAGTAACTAGTGGAGTGCTGCAGGGATCAGTGCTGGGACCCCAACTATTTACAATCTATATTAACGACTTGGAGAAAGGGACTGAGTGCAACATAGCCAAGTTTGCCGACAATACAAAGATGGGAGGAAAAGAAGTGAGAGGAGAACATAAAAAAATCTGCAAAAGGACACATATAGGCTAAGTGAATGGTCAAAAATTTGGCAGATGGAGTATAATGTTGGAAAGTGTGAGGTTATGCACTTTGGAAGGAAAAGTCAAAGAGCAAGTTATTATTTAAATGGAGAAAGATTGCAAAGTGCTGCAGTACAGCAGGACCTGGGGGTACTTGTGCATGAAACACAAAAGGTTAGTATGCAGGTACAGCAAGTGATCAGGAAGGCCAATGGAATCTTGGCATTTATTGCAAAGGGGATGGAGTATAAAAGCAGGGAAGTCTTGCTACAGTTGTACAGGGTATTGGTGAGGCCACAGCAGGAATACTGCGTGCAGTTTTGGTTTCCATATTTACGAAAGGATATACTTGCTTTGGAGGCAGTTCAGAGAAGGTTCACTAGGTTGATTCCAGGGATGAGGGGGTTGACTTATGAGGAAAGGTTGTTCAGAAGAATGAGGGGTGATCTTATCGAAACGTATAAGATTATGAGGGGCCTTGACAAGGTGGATGCAGAGAGGATGTTTCCATTGATAGGGGAGACTAGAACTAGAGGGCATAATCTCAGAGTAAGGGGCCGCCCATTTAAAACTGAGATGAGGAAAAATTTCTTCTGAGGGTTGTGGATCTGTGGAATGCGCTGTCTCAGAGAGCTGTGGAAGCTGAGACATTAAATTCATTTAAGACAGAAATATAGACAGTTTCTTGAACGATAAGGGAACAAGGGGTTATGGAGTGCGGGCAGCGAAGTGGACCTGAGCCCATGATCAGATCAGCCATGATCGTATTAATTGGCAGAGCAGGCTCGAGGGGCCATATGCTCCTATTTCTTATGTTCTTATGTACCTGGACGCTCTGATCCAGAAGCTAATCACACCAATTAGATTAATAAATTCAAATTCGATCCGTGATCAGGGACAGGAGGGTGCAACTACGAGTGAGGAAGGTATGGGGACTCAGGATGGAGTGATGGAGGAGCCTCAGCTCTTGCTCTTGTCCAACAGGTTCAAGGCTCTTACTTCCTGTGTGGACAAGAGCAGGGACTATAGGGAGGATGAGCAAATTGATCACAGCACCGTGGTACAGGGAACTATTCAAGTAGGGGGAGTAAAAAGAAACGTTGTAGTGGTAGGGGATAAATAAAGTTCTCTGCAGCCGAGAGCGCGAGTCCCAATGGCTGTGTTGCCTGCCCAATGCCAGGATTAAGGACATCTTCTCTGGGTTGGAGAGCAAGGGGGAAAGATGCAGTTGTCGTGGTCCATGTGGGTACCAACGACATAGGTAGGACAAAGAGGTTCTGCTGAGGGATTATGAGCAGCTCGGGGCCAAATTAAAAAGCAGAACCACAAAGGCAATAATCTCTGGATTATTACCGGAGCCATGAGCAAATTTGCATAAGATAAATAAGATCAGAGAGTTAAACGTGTGGCTCAAAGACTTGTGTGGGAAACGGGTTTTGGTTCGTGGGACACTGGCACCAGTACTGGGGTAAGAGGGAGCTGTTCCGTTCGGACAGGCTCCACTTAGACCGTGCTGGGACTAGGGTCCTGGCGAATCAAATAACTCGGGCTGTAGAGAGGGCTTTAAACTAATTAGTGGGAGGGAGGATTCAGGTGAGCGAAAATTTAAAAAGTTTAAGAATAAGGAGAAGGCAATAGAGCAGGGTAGTACTGGGGGGAAATGTCGAGCAGAGTAAGCACTGGGGGGAAATGTAGAGCAGAGTAAGCACTGGGGGGAAATGAAAACCAGCGCGTGCTAGGAAGGGACAGAATGTACAAACATAAAAGTGAATCAAAACGTGGGGTCATAGCAGAAAAAAAATGGTAAAAAATAAAATTTAAAAGTTCTTTATCTGAATACAAAATAGATGAGTTGACGGCACAAATAGATACAAACGGGTATGATCTGATAGCCATTACAGAGATGTGATTGCAAGGTCACCAGGACTGGGAACTAAATATTCAGGGGTATTTGACAATTTGGAAGGTCAGACAGAAAGCAAAAGGAGGTGGGGTAGCACTGTTAATAAAGGATGAGATCAGTGCGTTAATGAGAAACGATATTGGCTCAGAAGATCAAGATGTTGAATCAGTTTGGGTGGAGATAAGGAATAAGAGGAAAAAGTCACTGGTGGGCCTAGTCTATAGGCCCCCTAACAGTAGTGTAAGAGAAATTTGGCATTAGGGGTACCAGCGGGACAAGGGTTAAAGTGCTGGTTCCTGCAATGGCCCATAAGGAGGTAAAAGGCCTCTCTTCGGCCTTGTACCAAGGCTCTAGAAGTTATCAATTCAATAATATTCCGACAGGATACGATGTGAGAACCTAAACAGACATTGATAAGACCTTGCGAAGAGGCTCGAGGCGACTCACAGGCACCAAGGAAATGTATAACAAATTCCGACCTAATGAAGTCATTCTAGTCACGGCCTAAAGAAGGTCTTGGCCTGTCAATCCAAAGTAGCACTAATAAGATAGTCCAATTAGAGAAGTAGCACTGATAAGGTAGTTCAATTAGAAATCTAGGGAGGTCTTGTCCGGGAACAGAGGGGTTTTGAAATGTATAAAAGTTGTATGATTGTGCTGTTCGGGGAGCATCTCCACTCACAGGCGACTGTGATAAGAGGTGTTCTCGGACGTTCGTAATAAAGATCGTTATACTTTGCCATCCGTCTCTGTCTGCTAACTTCGAGAATTGCTACGTGGGCTGGGGCGAGCGTCGACCCGAAGCGGTACGAGCGCACGGTGCTGAGATGAGAGAGAGGGGGAATAGAGACAACGTCCCTGAGCAGTGACGGGATATATTGACCCAAAGCGTGCAGTGGTACGAGTGCACAGCACCAAGGGAAGACATATAAATAGCGTCCTGCATACCTGACACGAATTTAAGGGAGTACCCAAGACCCTCATAGCCCGAAGAAGATGGGTAACACGGCTAGCAAAAAGGCGAATAAAACCAATCATTAATTGTAACTTGCGTAATTACGTAAGGCCATAAAAAAGCTGATAATGACTATCTTAAGTGACATATGGATCCAAAAATAGAACCGGCCAACCAATTAATAAGCTTTGTTGAATGAAGAGAGACTTTTGTGAATGTCGGTCGTTGAGTGAGAGTCCCTGTGTGATTTTTTGACTGCGGAATAAACTTTTCATGTTTTCCATGTTAACCCTTTGTAGTGTTGTCCTGTATGTGGGAAGTTTTAAGACATTTTAAGTTAGAAACGCAGGTGTGGATTTATTCGGTAAGTTATGGAGCTAGGAAATGCACAAAGGATAGGTTTGTTGAGCAGAAAACAGCAAGCTTTAGCAGTTTAGAAGAGACTTTGTAACGACCTTGAAACTGGAATTTGAGATAACGAAAAGCAGCCCTCCGTGTAAAATACAAAACCTAATTTGAGGAAAGGAGATCTGGAAAAAAAAGACATAACGTACTAAATAGGTGCTGACAAAAAAAAAGGGGTGTTTGCGATGGAAAAAGACATACTAGTTGATATCGGCTGTGAAAAGAATATTGGTTAATTGGAAAAAAAAAAGAATTTGAAGAGGTAAAAGACACTCTCCATTGATGGACGTTGTTTATCTAGAAAAGTCCCGAACAGTCTAAACAAGCAGGAGGGTTTTGAAAATAACGAGGAGAAAAGATCTAAGCTATGTGAACTCAGCACAGAAAGGAAAACTGGGAATTAGAGAACCTTACTGAATTCTTAAATTCTTATGGAACTGGCACGGAAGTTTAGATTTTGTGCTGAGAGAGAGAGAAATAAAACACAAGATTTGCCCAGCGAACGGGACCATAAAATAAAACGAAATGTTGGAATGTATACAGCTTGTGTGAAAATTGGATTTCAGTAAACAAAATAGCTATTAAAAATGTGTGGTCTCGTTTTAAATCCCAAAAAAAATCTTTGGCAAGTACTTGAATTAGAAGTTTAAAAAAAAAAATTTGGAGTTTAATCTAAAATGCCGTCTTTCCTGATGAGAAGACTGTTATTATGACGGCTTTACTAATGAGTTCTGCTGTTTTAACGGATTCCTAATTTCTAAGCAAGTTTTGAAGGCACAAAGACTTAAAAAATAATTTTTCGGATGATTACGTGAAGTCACATAATGACATCAGGCTTTCTTATAAACCTGTAAAGGAGTTAACCCTTTCCATTGACAGCTGTTTTATACTGGACATTATTAATTTAGATTTCTAAATAGAATAAAAAAAAGGTTCACCTGACAGATAGAGGAAATGGTGGGATAGTCAGAATAAAAATAAAAACAGAACTAGCCTATGTAATAATACTCACCTGATACAAATAAAAGAAAGATACTCAAACAAAACAAATTCAAGAGTTAAAGGCCAAGATAAATAAGCTGGAAGAGATTTTTTTTTAAATGGGACCAGACGGATAGTGCAGTACGCAGCCATAGCACCATCACCTATGGCAATAGAGCCCACGGTGGATAAGTGTAGTCCACAAACCCAACCTAACCCTTACCTCCGATTTCACAGAGTGACCTCAACATGCATGGATGGGGGATGAGTAGACCAGAACCTAACACCTGGTGACGACCAGGCTATCTGTTTAAAATTTGCAGATAAAACACTCACCGAGATGGGACCGCAGTGGCTACTTCGACTCTGGAGACTCAGGATACTGGGAACCTTAAGGCCCACGCAAGCACTGGATAATACAGATGGACTACGAGAGATATAGCACACGCAGGAAAGACACAACTACATGAACTAGCTTTGTTTAATTTAACTGCCGAAATATGCATCCCAGCAGCCAAGGACTGGAGCAAGGACAGAACTTATTTTAACGCATGGCTATGTATAGTGTATTAAGTAAGGTTGTAATGCAGCAGGCTGCCGATGTTATGGGCGCCAGTATGGGGAAGGGCGCAGAAATCCAACTGGATGGAATTTCAGTTCTAGAAGCTCATGCCTGGGCAGACGAAGCTGCAAAACAAGCAGCCAAATCCACCCCGCAAGAGAAACAGAAGGGTGGGAACAGAATGGAACAAAAAGGGGGGGCGGATGGAGTGTGAAGCCCTACCACTGCCCCAACAACCACCCTGGGGACAACAAATCTTCCCAGCAAGTCCCCCCATAAGCCCGTCCATAAAGACTGAAGCCAAAGGGGGGCTAGTAATAAAAGAATCTAAAGAAAGGATATAATTAGGATGCGTCAGCGACTCCTTAACCTAAATCTAATGGATATCATTCTTCCTAGCTTCTGTGGGAATGAAACTATAAAGTCTATACCAGAACCTGGCACAACGGATCCTCGAAGGCCCAGAATCCACTACCCTGAGATGCGGCAGGAGTTACGACGATGAATTCCATAGACCTGTATGCAATATCTGACCGGGCTAACAACTTAATGGCGTAGTCTTGAGGGGTTTACTGGGGAGGGACTTGGATAACCAAGCCCTACATGCGCGGTGGGTAGATGGCGCGGAAGGGGAACTGTTACAGGTGGCCCATATGATTTAACAAAGACCCCTTATACCAGATCGATAATATCTGGTGAAGTAAGAAACCAAACTCGGTTGCGTTACCATCAGCCTGCCAGACGGGTGATTAAAGTTAACAATAGTACCAGAGGCATTGCCATAACCGACTGTTATAAAAATAACCAAGTGGTTTTATGTCGAGGTACGCCACGAATGACAAATGATGATTGCGGATTCCACCAGATAAACGGATGTATGCTGAGTATTACTCCTCTTGAACACAATCTGGAGACCATCGCTGCCCCGCAAGGGAACAGAGAGTGGTGCGTGAGCACGGGGGCAGCCAACTTAACCATATACATCCCGAGACAACGGAAATCATCCATGGAACAATACCGGAATTAAATGAGGAACAATTACGTCTGGTTCAAGGAATCCAGAATCAAAGATGACAGTATATCCGGCTGATGGAAGAAATAGACAACTTGCAGAGAGACACTAACGCAATGCTGGCTGATCAGCCCTGGTACTCAAAGCTGTGGGACATTGGACTTGATAATCAAATTCACCCATGGATAAAAATAATATCACATGTACTTATAGTAATACAGGGCCTGGTTCTGATGGTCATGATGGGATTAACATGTGCACGAATTAAACAGGTCAAACGATAAGTCAGGGCACGTACTATGATTAAAGCCATAGGGGATGAAAATTTAAGCAGTCCTACAGGAAGGACTTACCTTATATAACTCTGTGGGAAGGTTTCAGGAGGTCCCGAAGCTTGGGAGATGGCCACCCAGGTGAGCGAACCTATCTGGAACTCGCCTACAGGGAGATAGTTATCGGGAAATACGGCCAGCTTGGCGTATAGCCAAGGGCCAAAAGGGGGGAATTGTAAGAGAAATTTGGCATTAGGGGTACCAGCGGGACAAGGATTAAAGTGCTGGTTCCTGCAATGGCCCATAAGGAGGTAAAAGGCCTCTCTTCGGCCTTGTACCAAGGCTCCAGAAGTTATCAATTCAATAATATTCCGACAGGATACGATGTGAGAACCTAAACAGACATTGATAAGACCTTGCGAAGAGGCTCGAGGCGACTCACAGGCACCAAGGAAATGTATAACAAATTCCGACCTAATGAAGTCATTCTAGTCACGGCCTAAAGCGGTCACGAGGGTCTTGGCCTGTCAATCCAAAGTAGCACTAATAAGATAGTCCAATTAGAGAAGTAGCACTGATAAGGTAGTTCAATTAGAAATCTAGGGAGGTCTTGTCCGGGAACAGAGGGGTTTTGAAATGTATAAAAGTTGTATGATTGTGCTGTTCGGGGAGCATCTCCACTCACAGGCGACTGTGATAAGAGGTGTTCTCGGACGTTCGTAATAAAGATCGTTATACTTTGCCATCCGTCTCTGTCTGCTAACTTCGAGAATTGCTACGTGGGCTGGGGCGAGCGTCGACCCTCTATATCAGTGGGTCTGCTCGTGGGAGAGGAAGCCTTCCCATCTCCCCCTTACAGTAGCTACATAGTTGGGCGGAGTATAAATCAAGAAATAATTGAGGCTTGTAAAAAAGGAAAAGCAATAATAACGGGCGATTTTAACCTTCATATTGACTGGACAATGCAAATTGGCCAGGGTAGTCTTGAGGAAGAGTTGATAGTGTGTATCCGGGTTAGTTTCCTTCAACAGTACGTTGCAGAATCAAAGTAAATGAGTTGACGGCACAAATCATGACAAATGGGTATGACTTGGTGGCCATTACAGAAACGTGGTTGCAGGGTGGCCAAGACTGGGAAGTAAACATACAGGGGTATCTGACAATTCGGAAAGACAGACAAGAAGGGAAAGGAGGTGGGGTAGCTCTGTTAATAAAGGAAGATATCAGGGCAGTTGTGAGAGACGATATTGGCTGCAATGAACAAAATGTTAAATCATTGTAGGAGGAGATTAGAGATAGTAAGGGGAAAAAGTCACTGGTGGGTGTAGTTTATAGGCCCCCAAATAATAACTTCACGGTGGGGCGGGCAATAATCAAGGGAATAATGGAGGCATGTGAAAAAGGAACGGCAATAATCATGGGGGATTTTAACCTCCATATCGATTGGTCAAATCAAATCGCACGGGGTAGCCTTGAGGAGGAATTCATAGAATGCATACAGGATTGTTTCTTAGAACAGTATGTTAGAGAACCTACAAGGGAGCAAGCTATCTTAGATTTGGTCCTGTGTAATGAGACAGGAATAATAAACGATCTCCTAGTAAAAGATCCTCTCGGAATGAGTGATCACAGTATGGTTGAATTTGTAATACAGATTGAGGGTGAGGAAGTAGTGTCTCAAACGAGCGTACTATGCTTAAACAAACGGGACTACAGTGGGATGAGGGCAGAGTTGGCTAAAGTAGACTGGAAACACAGACTAAACGGTGGCACAATTGAGGAACAGTGGAGGACTTTTAAGGAGCTCTTTCATAGTGCTCAACAAAAATATATTCCAGTGAAAAAGAAGGGCGGTAAGAGAAGGGATAACCAGCCGTGGATAACCAAGGAAATAAAGGAGAGTATCAAATTAAAAACCAATGCGTATAAGGTGGCCAAGGCCAGTGGGAAACTAGAAGATTGGGAAAATTTTAAACGACAGCAAAGAATGACTAAGAAAGCAATAAAGAAAGGAAAGATAGATTACGAAAGTAAACTGGCACAAAACATAAAAACAAATAGTAAAAGCTTTTACAGATATATAAAACGGAAAAGAGTGACTAAAGTAAATGTTGGTCCCTTAGAAGATGAGAAGGGGGATTTAATAATGGGAAATGTGGAAATGGCTGAGACCTTAAACAATTATTTTGCTTCGGTCTTCACAGTGGAAGACACAAAAACCATGCCAAAAATTGCTGGTCACAAGAATGTGGGAAGGGAGGACCTTGAGACAATCACTATCACGAGTGGGGTAGTGCTGGACAGGCTAATGGGACTCAAGGGAGGCAAGTCCCCTGGTCCTGATGAAATGCATCCCAGGGTATTAAAAGAGATGGCGGAAGTTATAGCAGATGCATTGGTTATAATCTACCAAAATTCTCTGGAGTCTGGGGAGGTACCAGCGGATTGGAAAGCAGCTAATGTAACGTCTCTGTTTAAAAAAGGGGGCAGACAAAAGGCAGGTAACTATAGGCCGGTTAGTTTAACATCTGTAGTGGGGAAAATGCTTGAAGCTATCATTAAGGAAGAAATAGCGGGACATCTAGATAGGAATAGTGCAATCAAGCAGACGCAACAGGGATTCATGAAGGGGAAATCATGTTTAACTAACTTACTGGAATTCTTTGAGGATATAACGAGCATGGTGGAGAGAGGTGTACCGATGGATGTGGTGTATTTAGATTTCCAAAAGGCATTCGATAAGGTGCCACACAAAAGGTTACTGCAGAAGATAAAGGTACGTGGAGTCAGAGGAATGGATGGATGGAGAATTGGCTGGTTAACAGAAAGCAGAGAGTCGGGATAAATGGGTCCTTTTCGGGTTGGAAATCGGTGGTTAGTGGTGTGCCACAGGGATCGGTGCTGGGACCACAACTGTTTACAATATACATAAATGACCTGGAAGAGGGGACAGAGTGTAATGTAACAAAATTTGCAAATGACACAAAGATTAGTGGGAAAGCAGGTTGTGTAGAGGACACAGAGAGGCTGCAAAGAGATTGAGATAGGTTAAGCGAATGGGCTACGGTTTGGCAGATGGAATACAATGTCGGAAAGTGTGAGGTCATCCACCTTGGAAAGAAAAACAGTAAAAGGGAGTATTATTTGAATGGGGAGAAATTACAACATGCTGCGGTGCAGAGGGACCTGGGGGTCCTTGTGCATGAATCCCAAAAAGTTAGTTTGCAGGTGCAGCAGGTAATCAGGAAGGCGAATGGAATGTTGGCCTTCATTGCGAGAGGGATGGAGTACAAAAGCAGGGAGGTCCTGCTGAAATTGTATAGGGTATTGGTGAGTCCGCAACTGGAGTACCGCGTGCAGTTTTGGTCACCTTACTTAAGGAAGGATATACTAGCTTTGGAGGGGGTACAGAGACGATTCACGAGGCTGATTCCGGAGATGAGGGGGTTACCTTATGATGACAGATTGAGTAGACTGGATCTTTACTCGTTGGAGTTCAGAAGGATGAGGGGTGATCTTATAGAAACATTTAAAATCATGAAAGGGATAGACAAGATAGAGGCAGAGAGGTCTCCACTGTTCGGGGAGACTAGAACTAGGGGGCACAGCCTCAAAATACGGGGGAGCCAATTTAAAACCGAGTTGAGAAAGAATTTCTTCTCCCAGAGGGTTGTGAATCTGTGGAATTCTCTGCCCAAGTTAGCAGTTGAGGCTAGCTCATTGAATGTATTCAAATCACAGATAGATAGATTTTTAACCAATAAAGGAATTAAAGGTTACGGGGAGCGGGCGGGTAAGTGGAGCTGAGTCCACGGCCAGATCAGCCATGATCTTTGTTGAATGGCGGAGCAAGCTCGAGGGGCTAGATGGCCTACTCCTGTTCCTAATTCTTATGTTCTTACGTTCTTATTAACTAGGGAGCAGGCTATCTTAGATCTGGTACTGTGTAATGAGACCGGATTAATAAACAATCCCCTAGTATAGCACCTTCTAGGAATGAGTGACCATAGCATGGTTGAATTTCAAATTCAGTTAGAGGGTGAGAATGTCGGATCTCAAACCAGTGTCCTAACTTAAATAAAAGGAGACTACAAAGGTATGAAGGCAGAGTTGGCTAAAGTGGACTGGGAAAAGAGATTAAAGTATGGGACGGTTGATGAACAGTGGCAGAAATTGGAGATATTTCATAATTCGCAACAAAAATATAGCCAAATGAGAAGGAAAGAGAGAGAAAGGATAACCATCTGTGGCTAACTAAGGAAATAAGAAATGGTATCAAATTGAAAACAAGTGCATACAATGTGGCAAAGACTAGTAGGAGGCCAGAGGATTGGGAAAGGTTTAAAAGCCAGTGAAGAACGACTAAAAAAAAATGATAGAGGGGGAAGATAGATTACGAAAGTAAACTAGCACGAAATATAAAAACAGATACAAGTTGAGCGTCCAAAAATCCGGAGTTCCGGAATCCGGACCAATTGGTGGCAGAGTCTTTCGGAATCCGTAAAATGTTCCGGAATCTGGACCCGCCGGCCCTGCTGACCGAGGTCCTGCCGCTGCCCAACCTTGGGCCTCGCCGCCGCCACCCGACCTCGGGCCTTACCAGCCGCCTCTGCCCTTACCTCGAGGCCCCCTCGCCGTCCGAACACCACCTCTGCACTGGGACCGCCCGAATTGCTCTTCTGCGGGGCCCCGCCCAAACAGCTCTTTTGGGGCCCCCCGCCTGAGCACCTCCCCGGCCGGCGGGCCCCCCCCCCCGCCTGAGCACCACCCCAGCGGCAGACCCCCCACCCGAGCAACTCTCTGGCGGCGGGGCCCGTCCAAACTCTTCCCCGGCAGCGGGTCTCTGGCCGACGACATCATCGCCCGAACACCCCTCTGCTGACATTCCGAAATCCGGAACTACCCAAACCTGGGCTCGGGTGTTTCCGGATTCATGACTTCAGAAAGACGTCCCAAAATCCGGCAAAACGCAAAATCCGGAATGGCCTCAGTCCCGAGGGTTCCGGATTCAGGGCACTGCACCTGTGGTCAGAGTTTCTACAGGTACATAAAAAGGAAAAGAGTGGCTAAAGTAAATGTTGGTCCCCTAGAGGATAAGACTGTGGAATTAATAATGGGAACAGGGATGTCATGTATTGATGCTTGGGGTCATTAGGAACCGGGGGCAACACTGTCAGAGGTCACCGGGCTGTACGTGGGTCTATGCAGGCTCTGGTATACAAGTGCTGGTGCCATGTCAGGTAGTCACTTTGGGGCACGACTAAAGTGGACCAGGTTTACACCTGAGTGAGTTTACAGCAACAAGTCTTTTGAGTCATTATATACATTACATTTGGCAACGAGGTAACTTAAGAACCTTCGCATGCACAATGGACACTATTGGAATTTTGGAGATTCGTGGATGGCGAGGATTGGGCGGATTTTATCGACCACCTGGATCAGTATTTTGTGGCCAACATGGCGGGAGATGACGATGCAGTTAGGCTGTTTTCCTCACCATTTGTGGTTCAAGAATATATGGCCTCATGAAGAATCTGCTCTCGCCTACACGTCCAATGGACAAAGAATACAAGGATTTGTGTGCTTTGGTACATGACCATCGCAAGCCAAACGAGGGGATCATCATATCACGCTTTCGCTCCAACACACGTTTGTGCTGAGGGCCAGGATGCGTCAGGATTTGTTGCCGACCTGCAACGTGTTGCTAAGCCGTGTAAGTTCGGGACTCACAGCATGGAAGACATGCTGTGAGATTTCTTCGTGATAGGCATCAACAATGATGTGATTCTCCGAAAGTTATTGGCTGCAGAGACACTGGATTTGAGCAAGGCCATCGCAACTGCCCAGGCATGCATGACGACATGATAATTTGAGGCAGATATCATCGACAAGTACTGTAAACAAGATTGTGTCCTTGTCTGGCAGAGCTGCTTATGGCAGGGCCCACTCGACTGCTTACGTGAAACTTTTAGCTGCTCAAAGTCCACCAACTGGTATGAATCCTATTTCACCCTGTTGGCGCTGTGGGTGCAATCATCGGCCGCATCAGTGCCGGTTTAGGCAGTAAACCTGTAACGGCTGTTGCAAAGTGGGGCATCTTCAGAGAATGTGCCCACAAATGAGCAAGAGTGCTGCCGCTCATCACATTGGTGATGATGACCAGTCTAGTGCTGGCCCGGATGCACAACCCGAGGAGGAAGTGTATGGTTTGTATTCGTTCTTAGGAAAGAGCCAGCCGATAACGGTTAATGTGAAACTGAATGATGTGCCGGTATTGATGGAGCTGGAAACGGGTGTGAGTCAGTCGATAATGAGCCAAAGGACATTCGACAAGCTGTGAGACACTGAGGCGGTGAAGCCTAAGCTGAGTCCAGCTTAGCCAAGTTGCCAAGTTGCGTACTTACACGAAGGAACTCATACCGGTGATTGGCAGTACAGACGTCAAGGTGTCATACGATGGTGTGGTTCATGATCTTCTGTTATGGATCATCCCAGGCAATGGTCCAATGCTGTTCGGCAGGAATTGGCTCGAGAAAATCAAGTGGAATTTGAATGATATCAAAGCGTCGTCATCGGTGGATGACACTTCGTGTGCTCAAGTGAAGAAGACATTTCCTTCTTTGTTTGAACCGGGCAGTGGAAATTTTATGGGAGCCAAGGTGCAAATTCATCTGGATTCTGATGCAAGGCTCCTCCCCGGCGGCGGGGCCCCCACCGCCCCCCCACCCCCCGAGCACCTCCCCGGCGGCGGGCCCGCCCTCCCCGAGCACCTCATAAAGTTCGGTCTGTTCCCTATATGATAAGGGAGAAGGTTGAAAGTGAGCGTGACAGACTTCAACGTGAAGGGATCATATCACCGGTCGAGTTTAACGAGTGGGCCAGACCTACTGTTCCTGTGTTGAAGAGTGATGGCACTGTCAGGATTTGTGGAGACTACAAGGTTACGATTAATCGATTTTCGAAACAGGATCAATATCTGTTACCGAGAGCTGATGACCTGTTCGCCATGCTAGCTGGTGGAAACTCATTCACTAAACTGGATCTGACGTCGGCATATGACACAGGATATGACACAGGAGCTCGTCGACACTTCGAAGAAACTTACCTGCATCAACGCCCATAAAGGACTGTTTGTCTATAACAGGTGTCCTTTCGGAATTCATTCGGCTGCAGCCATATTCCATATAGAACCATATGGAAAATCTACTAAAGTCAGTCCCTAGAACTGTCGTGTTTCAAGATGACATTCTGGTCACAGGTTTCGACACGGCTGAACATCTGAACAACCTTGAGGAAGTTCTACAGCGTCTGGACAAAGTGGGACTTCGGCTGAAACGTTCAAAGTGTGTCTTCATGACACTTGATGTTGAATTCCTGGGGAAGAAGATTGCTGCTGATGGCATCAGGCCTATGGATTCGAAAACCAAGGCCATCAAAAATGCACCCAGGCCTCTGATTGTGACGGAACTGCGTTCATTCCTTGGGCTAATCAACTACTTCGGTAATTTTTTACCCAGATTGAGTACTTTACTCGAGCCACTGCACATGCTGCTCAGAAAAGGTGACAATTAGGTCTGGGGTATATCTTAAGATAGAGCTTTTGAGAAAGCTAAGAATCTGCTCTGTTCAATTAAGCTGCTGGTTCACTATGATCCATCTAAGCGTCTTGTATTGGCCTGTGATGCATCATCATATGGGTTTGGCTGTGTACTCCAATAAGCAAATGAGTCAGGTAAACTACAACCTGTTGCGTATGCTTCGAGAAGTTTGTCAAAAGCGGAAAGAGCTGACAGCATGGTGGAAAAAGCAGCTTTGGCCTGTGTGTATGGGGTTAAAAAAAATGCATCAGTACCTAATTGGTCTTCACTTTGAACTTGAAACGGATCACAAGCAACTCATTTCATTTGTTTTCGGAAGACAATTTATCGTCCCGCATTCAGAGGTCTGCCTATGATTATGTTATTTATCACAGACCAGATACTGAGTCGTCTGCCTTTGCCCACACCAGATATGGAGATGCCTCAACCTGCAGATCTACTGTTAATAATGGAGGCTTTTGAAAGTGAAGGTACCCCTGTCACTGCTCAACAAGTTAGGATCTGGACCAGCCATGACCCTATTTTATCGGTTGTAAAACGTTGTTTCCTCAGTGGTGATTGGTCTGCAATACCCATGGAGATGTGTGATGAGACCAAACCTTACAACTGTCGCAAAGATGAACTGTCCATTCAGTCAGATTGTCTACTGTGGGGCAATCGTGTTGTTATGCCCAAGAAAGGCAGAGAAAAATTTGTACGTGAACTACAGAGCACTCATCCTGGCATTGTCATGATGAAAGCCATTGCCAGGGCTCATGTTTGGTGGCCTGGAATTGACACTGATCTGGAAATCATGTGTGCATCAGTGCAATACTTGCATGCAGCTAAGTAAAGTACCAACGGAATCTCCGCTGAGTCTTTGGTCGTGGCTATCTAAACCATGGTCGAGGGTCCACATCGATTTTACAGGCTCTTTTCTGGGAAAGATGTTTTTTGTTGTGGTGTTTGCATTTTCTAAGTGGAGATAGTGTATTATTATGTCATGCAGTATGTCCACAGCTACCATTGAGAGCCTTTGTGACATGTGTACTACTCACGGTTTGCCTGACATTGTTGTGAGCGACAACGGATCTTGCTTCACAAGTCTGGAGTTTCAAGAGTTCATGAAACTCAATGGTATTAAACATGTGAGGTCAGCCTCATTCAAACCTGCTACTAATGGTCAAGCAGAGCATGCTGTTCAAACGATCAAGCAGAGCATCAAAAGTGTAACTCAGGGTTCACTGCAGACTCGTTTGTCACACATATTGCTTAGTTACAGGACACCTCACACGCTTACCGGGGTCTCCCCTGCTGAACTACTGATGAGGAGAAGTCTCAAGACCAAGCTCTCTCTTGTTCATCCCGATTTGAATGATCGTGTTGAAAACTGACATCAAAGTCAGCAAGGGTATCGTGATCATGCTGCTGTGTCATGTGATATTTCTGTCACTGATCCGGTTTATGTATTGAACTATGGTCAAGGTCCAAAGTGGATCGCCGGTACGGTCACAGCCAAGGAGGGTAACAGAGTGTTTATTGTCGTGCTCAAGAATGGGCAAACATGCAGGAAACATGTTGATCAAGTGAAACTGCGGCACACGGATGAACTGGAACCGCTTGAGGAAGATGCCGTCAGTGACCAACCAACCAATGGTCATTCATCAGAGGACTTTGCTGTCATTACCGAACCTGGACTTTCAGTCTCTGACATGGTCATTACCATTCCCATCAGATCGGCTACTCAGCCTCCAGTCATAACTGACTCAGAACGCTTGCCCAGACTGGAGTTGAACTGAGACAACCAACTCATGAGCGGAAAGCCCCAGACCGTCTTAATTTGTAAAGGGACTGATACCAAGATCTTGAAGGGGGATGTTGTCATGTATTGATGCTTGGGGTCACTAGGCACCAGGGGGTGCCACTGTCGGAGGTCATCGGGCTGCAAGCGCGAGTGTGAGGGTCCTGGTATATAAGTGCTGGTACCATGTCTTGTAATCACTTTGGTGCACGAATAAAGTGGACCGGGTTTTCGCCTGAGTGAGTTTACAGCAACAAGTCTTTTGAGTGATTATATACATAACAAGGGAAATGGCAGAGACATTGAACAAATATTTTGCATCTGTTTCACAGTAGAAGACACTAAAAAAATCCCAATAGTGGATAATCAAGGGGCTACAGGGAGGGAGGGAGGAACTTAATACGATCACTATCACTAAAGAAGTAGTTCTCGGTAAAATAATGGGACTAAAGGCGGACAAGTCCCCTGGGCCTGATGGCTTAGAAACATCGAAACATAGAAACATAGAAAATAGGTGCAGGAGCAGGCCATTCGGCCCTTCTAGCCTGCACCGCCATTCAATGAGTTCATGGCTGAACATGCAACTTCAGTACCCCATTCCTGCTTTCTCACCATACCCCATCCTAGGGTTTAAGAGAAGTGGCTGTGGAGATAGTGGATGCATTGGTTGTAATCTACCAAAATTTCCTGGATTCTGGGGCGGTCCCAGTGGTTTGGGAAACCGCAAATATGACGCCCCTATTTAAAAAAGGAGGCAGACAAAAAGCAGGATACTATAGACCAGTTAGCCTCACATCTGTCGTTGGGAAAATGCTGGAATCCATTGTAAGGAAGCAGTAGCAGGACATTTGGAAAAACATAATTCAATCAAGCAGAGTCAGCATGGTTTCATGAAAGGAAAATCATGTTTGACAAATTTTCTGGAGTTCCTTGAGATTGTAACGAGCAGGGTGGATAAAGGGGAACCAGTGGATATGGAGTATTTGGATTTCCAGAAGGCATTCGATAAGGTGCCACATAAAAGGTTACTGCACAAGATAAAAGCTCACGGGGTTGGGGTAATATATTAGCATGGATAGAGGATTGGCAAACTAACAGAAAACGGAGTCGGGATAAATGGTTCATTTTCCAGTTGGCAAACAGTAACTAGTAGGGTGCCACAGGGTGCTGGGGCCTCAACTATTTCCAATCTATATTAATGACTTGAATAATGAGACAGAGTGCAATATAGCCAAGTTTGCTGATGACACAAAGATGGGTGGGAAAGCAAATTGTGAGGAGGACACAAAAAATCTGCAAAGGGATATAGACAGGCTAAGTGAGTGGAGAAAAATTTGGCAGATCGAGTATAATGTGGGAAAATGTAAGATCATCCACTTTGGCAGGAAAAAACAGAAAAGCAAATTATAATTTAAATAGAGAAACATTGCAAAGTGCTGCAATACAGAGGGATCTGGGGGTCCTTGTGCATGAGGTAGTATGCAGGTACAGCAAGTAATCAGGAAGGCAAATGGAATGTTGGCCTTTATTGCAAGGGAGGCAAGTCCTGCTACAACTGTACAGGGTATTGGTGAGGCCACACCTAGAGTACTGCGTACAGTTTTGGTCTCCATATTTAAGGAAGGATATACTTGCATTGAAGGCTGTTCAGAGATGGTTCACTAGGTTGATTCTGGAGATGAGGGGGTTGGCTTATGAAGATAGGTTTAGGTTTGGGCCTATACTCATTGGAGTTCAGACGAATTGAGAGGTAATCTTATCAAAACATACAAGATAATGAGAGGGCTCGACAAGGTGGATGCAGAGAAGATATTTCCACTCATGGGGAAACAAAAACTAGGGGGTATAGTCTCAGAATAAGGGGCCGCCCATTTAAAACTGAGATGAGGATGAATTTCTTCTCTCAGAGGGTTGTAAATCTATGGAATTCTCTGCCCCAGAGAGCTGTGGAGGCTGGGTCATTGAATATATTTAAGGCAGAGATACAGATTTTTGAGCGATAAGGGAATAAAGGGTTATGGGGAGTGGGGAGGGAAGTGAAGCCGAGTCCTTGATCCAATCAGCCATGATCTTATTAAATGGCGAAGGAGGCTCGAGGGGTCAAATGGCCTACTCCCATTTCTCATGTTCTTATGGGAACCCACATGGGTCCTAGCTAAGCCTGCCTTTTTGTAGGATACGTGGAACATTTCTTTTCTAATCCGACTCGGGTCCACTCCCTCACCTCTTTTTCTGGTACATTGATGACTGTATCGATGCCGTTTCCTGCTCTCGCCCTAAACTTGAAAACTTAATTCACTTTGCATCCAATTCCTGGACAAAAATCCAGCCTGTGGTTAGGAGAGTCATTTCTGCTTTTTTAACCATGGAGGCATCGACACCATGGAATGTGTTAGATGCAAGGCTCTGAATTATATATTCATCAACTGTGATTTAAAACAGAACAGAACTTGCAAAATATGGAGATTTTATGGACAGTGCAATAGCTAATTGAATAAATAGGTCATTATTTACCAATCGCTGCGAAAACATTTTTAGAATTCTGTACACGCATAATCGAGAGGTATTATGCAATAAGTAGTACTTACATGCACATAGCCTACCTTGTCTGTTGTTGCTGCAGAACATTAGGGTCTGTTACAAAAAATCTCACTCGGAAATTTAGTGCACCTCCTGAAATATTTTGGGTGGAAAAAGACACGTTTAAAACTGCTTTAAAAAAAATATTCTGCTAGAGCTGGGGAATGGAACTCCTCGCACTTCAAGCACCTAGTATCCGCATCAAGTACTCTCAACTCAGGTGTAGCACATAGCTAGATGCAAAGTAAAGCTCCCTCTACTTTGCTGCCTCATTTATAACCTCAGAAGAGCTTCTGTATTGTACCAAAAAAACAATTTTTTCCCATCCCTATACCAGTCTTTGAGTGACACTACCAATTCATACGCAATTAAGGGCAGTGTGCGTTTAGGCCCGCAATTACTAGGAACTGGATTGAGACTCATTTCATACAGGACGCTTACAACAAGCAGCCCAAGGAGACTTTTATCCTTCGAGTCTGGGCTGGATTTGAATCCAGATCCGAGAGGTGAAAGGGCAGTGTCTAACCATTGGGCCATCCAAGTTTTAATAGTATTTCTTGCAGAGAATGCCTATTGCTCCTACTAGACACTATAGGGTAGAGCTTCTTTCCTCCCAGGGAGTGCGGAGGCTCAGGATTCCAATGGGTTGGGGGGGGGGGGGGGGGGGGAAAAGAGAAGAAAAAAAGTGGCAGTCCTCTACAACACTGCTACTGCCATGGACACCCAGCCCTAATAATTAAATGACCATCTCCCCAAGATTTGGGATAAAGTTACAATGGGGACAAAGTGGTTGGATAGAAGCTCCGCCCATCATATTTCTGGTGATGCAATAACACTTCCAGAATTTCTATCCTTATACAATAAACTGACCAACATTGTGAGGTGAATTTTACCACCTTATTGAATAAATACTGCATTCACAAGATATACTTTTTTTTTTGATTTACACCACGGTTTGTGAAGCTCCTAGACTTAATCCCTGGTCTGTTCATGAGCTTTCAATGCCATTTGGGGCACACTAATTATCTTCAGCATTCCTGTCAATCAGAGTTTCTGATTGTTTTCCAGTGCCTCCTGATAAGTCCACATGTGGATATTGGACAAGAGCAAGATCAGACTTGACTGTGATATTTCCTCATTATCAAATATTCTAACACTCAAACTACATAGGCTCAGATAAACAGTCATGTGTGAGGTTGCAGATGCATGGAACTGCATACGCCGACAGTATCTTTAGGAGAGGAGGGCAAGGGAGAAAGATCCTTTTGTTTGAATAAGTATTGTAATGTGTTATCATGCCTGCAGTTCCCTTCATGATAGTTTCAAGTTAGCTCCATGTAATTAGGAGAGGTAATGATTGGAGGGCCAAGCACTTTCTCAACGGGTTGGGAAGGAACCCTTTTTATTTAAAAAAAAGTTTCATACATTCTGAAATATCACTCAGTCTGTTTACTAAAGCACATATTCATTAATATTTACGTACATTTCTACTTTAGATATTAAGGTTATTTGCATTATTTCCGTTTAATTTTAAGGAAGCAACTAAAACTGAGTGGTTAAATGAATTCAACCGAGCAGTTTTGGGAAGTTAATAACATTTAGTTACAGTAAGTCACTATGCTTACCTTTAAGCTGTTTCCTGATAGGTTTGCTAGGTTCAAGCCACCTCTGTGCATGAAATATTAGTAAATCCATGTTAGATTTTACAATCAAGTTAGTAATGAAACGCATGCATAAAATAATTTTTTTTCATATTTTAAAATATACTCACAGGACACTCTATTGAATCATCTATAAATTGTAAACCAAAATATTCCTTTTCAATCAAGTCCAGGTGTTTATAGGCCATATCCAACAGAACTTGACCAGCATCTTGTTTCTGCAAAACAAAACATGCTACCCAATAGCTGCTATTTTATAGTGAGAGCATATCACCCTGAGACTGTATATAATCTGGGCAGCAGGTTCCCACAAATCGCTCAAAATGCCTTATGAAATGTTTCTTTATCCATCATTTCTTTCCTCAGTAACTGAATTATCCAATATCCATAAGGGTTTAAACAAAATGAAAGATAACAAAAATATTACACATTTCACAATACAGGTTGGACTTCTCTGGTCCAGCAACCTCTGGTCCTGACCGATGCCGGAACAGAAAATTTTCCAAACCACAGGTGGTCATGCCCAAGTCCTGTGCGCGCCTGCTGGCAGCCTGTGGGCGGGTCCCTTAGCACCCGCGCACACACTCACTGTCTGACAGAAGCTCCAGCCAATCGCCGAACACTCACTGACTGATGGTCGCTCCAGCCAATTGCCAAACACTCTCACTGGCTGACAGCCGCTCCAGCCAATCAAAACTTTAAAAAAAATTATAAACCCTCCTTTCTCTCAGGCCCAACTAATGCCGAACCACAGATGTTTCTGGACCAGAGTGTCCTAGATCAGAGAGGTCCAACCTGTACCAATTTATTTTTACACCAGCTGAATTTTGAAGTCAACTAATTACCTCACCTGTGTTTTGTTGAGAGTTAAGGATGAGGTGAGTGACAGTGGAGCAAGGAGGAAGGATACAGGACTTGAGTGGGTGAAAGAGGAAGAGTTAGGGGTAGTGAGGCGAGGGTAGGAAGGGAAATGGGTAGTGGGAAGAAGAAGGGGTAGAGGACACAATGGGAGCAAGTGGTTTGGAGAAAAAATTATGTTCTCTCCCTAGTTCCAGGGTCAAGGATGCCACTGAGTGGCTGCAGGACATTTTGAGGGGGGGTGGGTGAATAGCTAGAGGTCGTGGTCTATATTGGTATTAATTACATAGGTAGAAAGAGGGATGAGGTCCTGTAGGCATATTTTAGGGAGCTGGGAAAGAGATTAAACAGCAGGACCTCAGAGGTAGCAATCTCCGGATTATTCCCGGTGCCACGAATTATTGACTATATAAATAGGAGGATAGAGCAGATGTTACACCAGTTGAATTTAGAAGTCAACTAATTACATCACGTGGCTGGAGAGATGGTGCAGAAGGGAGACCTTTGGATTCTTCGGACATTGGGACCGGTTCTGGGAGAGGTGGGACCTACATAAGCTGGATGGGTTGCACCTCAACAGAGCCGGGACCAATAACCTCAATGGGGCCGGGGGGGTTGCTAGTGCTGTTGGGGAGGGTTTAAACTAATTTAGTAGGGGGGTAGGCACCAGGAAGGAGCATTAGAAAGGAGAAACAAGGTGCACAAAGGATTGGGAGAGACAGATAAAACTAGAGAAAGTAATAATACGGTATTAGGTGGGGTAAGACGAAGAGAATACAAGATGATTTAAGATAGGTTCACAGTGCATGTGTGTAAACGCATGAAGCGTGGTAAATAAGGTTAGTGAGCTGCAGGTGCAAATAGCCACATGGAAAATGATGTTGTGGCGATAACGGAGACCTGGCTCAAAAAAGGGTAGGATTGGGTACTAAATATTCCTGGATACAAGGTGTTCAGGAAAAAAAAGGTGGGGTGGTAGTATTGGTTAAGGAGAATGTTACAGTGCTCGAGAGAGAGAGAGGATGTCCTGGAGGGATCAAGGACAGAATCTATATGGCTAGAGTTAAGAAATAATAGAGGTGCTGCTACACTACTAGGTGTATTCTATAGTTCACCAACCGGTGGGAAGGATATAGAGGAACAAATTTGTAGGGAAATTAGAGAGATGTACAAGAACTATAGAGTAGTGATAATGGGGGACTTCAATTATTCTAATATAGACTGGGAGAGTAATAGTGTAAAGGGCAGGGAGGGGGAAGAATTTTTGAAGTGTTTTCAGGAGAACTTTCTTGATCAGTATATTTCCGGCCCAATGAGGAAGGAGGCATTGCTGGTCTGGCTCTGGGGAATGAGGTGGGTCAAGTGGGTCAAGTGGATCAAGTGTCAGTAGGTGAACATTTAAGGAATAGTGCTCATAACATCATAAAGTTTAGATTAGCTATGGAAAAGGACAAGGAGCAATCTAGAATAAAAATACTTAATTGGAGGAGGGTCAATTTCAGTTGATTGAGAACGGATCTGACCTGGGTAAATTGGAATCAACGATTAGCAGGCAAAACTGTAATCAAACAATGGTCTGCCTTTAAAGAAGACATGGATTGGGTATAATCGAGGTACATTCCCACGAGGGGGAAAGCCAGAGCTCCCTGGACGATGAGAGAGGGAGTAAAGATGAAGCAGAAACAGGGGGTGTGTGACAGATATCAGGTTGAGAATACAAGTGAGAACCAGGCTGAATAAGAAAGTTTTGAGGGGAAAGTGAAAAAGGAAGAGTATGAGAATAGATTAGCAACTATCACAAAAGGGAATCCAAAAGTCTTCTTTAGGCATGTAAATAATAAACGGGTAGTAAGAGGAGAGGTGGGGCCGATCAGGGACCAAAAAGGAGACCTACGCATAGAAGCAGAGGGCATGACAGTGATACTACTTGCATCTGTCTTTACCAAGGAAGAGGATGCTGCCAAGGTCATAGTCAAAGCTGAGGTAGTTGACATAGTGGATGGGATAAAATTTTGATCGAGGAGGTACCTGTACTACAAAGACTGGCTCTCGTTAAGTCACAGGATGGGATGCTCCTAGGAGGCTGAAGAAGGAAAGGGTGGAAATTGCAGATGTACTGGCCATAATCTTCCCATCCTCCTTAGATACGGGGCTGGCGCCAGAGGACTGGTGAACTGCAAACGTTACATCCTTGTTCAAAAAAAAGGTGTAAGGATAAATCCAGCAACTACAGACATAGAAACACAGAAAATAGGTGCAGCAACAGGCCATTCGGCCCTTCGAACTTGCACCATCATTCAATATGATCATGGCTGATCATGCAACTTCAGTACCCCACTCCCGCCTTCTCTCCATACCCCTGATCCCCTTAGCCATAAGGGTCACATCTAACTCCCTCTTGAATATATCCAACGAACTGGACTCAACAACTTTCTGTGGTAGAGAATTCCATAGGTTCACCACTCTCTGGGTGAAAAAGTTTCTCCACATCTCAGTCCTAAATGACTTACCCCTTATCCTAAGACTGTGACCCCTGGTTCTGGACTTTCCCAACTTCAAGAACATTCTTCCTGCATCTAACCTGTCCAATCCCATCAGAATTTTATATGTTTCTATGAGATCCCCTCTCGTTCTTCTAAATTCCAGTGAATATAAGCCTAGTTGATCCAGTCTTTCTTCATATGTCAGTCCTGCCATCCCGGGAATCAATCTGGTGAACCTTCGCTGCACTCCCTCAATAGCCAGAATGTCCTTCCTCAGATTAGGAGATCAAAACTGTACACAAAACTGGTCTCACTAAGGCTCTGTACAACTGCAGTAAGACCTCCCTGCTCCAATATTCAAATCCTCACGTTATGAAGGCCAGCATGCCATTTGCTTTCTTTACTGCCTGCTGTACCTGCATGCCTACCTTCAGTGACTGATGCAACAGACCAGTCAGTTTAACCTCTGTAGTGGGGAAGAACCTAAGAACATAAGAAATAGGAACATGAATAGGCCATTCGGTCCCTTGAGTCTGCCCTGCCATTCAATAAGGTCATGCTGATCTTCTACCTCAACTCCACTTCCCTGCACTATCCCCATATCCCTTGATTCCCTTAATATTCAAAAATTAATTGATCTCGGTCTTGAATATACTCAACGACTGAGCCTCCACAGCCCTCTGGGGATAGAGAATTCCAAAGATTCACTACCCTCTGAGCAAAGAAATTTATTTTCATCTCAGTCGAAAATGGCTGACCTCTTATTTTGAGACTGTGACCCTGGTTCTAGATGCCCTAGCCAGAAGAAACATCCTCCCTGGATATATCCTGTCAAGTCCTGTAAGAATTTTGTATGTTTCAATGAGATCACCTCTCATTCTTCTAAACTCTAGAGAATATAGGCCTAGTGTACTCAGTTTCTCCTCACAGGACAATTCCCCCCCCCCTCCCAATAATCAGTGTGGTGAACCTTTGTTGCACTCCTTATACAGTACAATAGAGATGGCAAGGCAGCAGATATGTTGCAGCTGTAGCATGTGGGAACTGGTGAACACCAGTGTGATCCACGGCAACCACATCTGCATAAGTATTGGCGGCTCTAGGAATTTCAGCTCCAAGTTGATGAGCTGGAGTCTGAGCTTCAGACACTGCGGCACATCAGGGAGGGGGAGAGTTACTGGATGCTGTGTTCCAGCAGGCAGTCACACCCCTTAGGTTAAATAAGTCAAATTTGGTCAGGGACAGGAGGATGTAACTACAAGTGTGGCAGGTATGGGGATCCAGAAGGTAGTATTTGGAGGAGCCTCAGCCCTTACAATTGTCCAACAGGTATGAATTTCTTACTCCCTGTGTGGACGAGAGCAGGGACTGCAGAGAGGATGAGCAAACAGACCACTGCACCATGCTCCAGGGGGCCATTCAAGTTGGGGGAGTAAAAAGAAATGTTATAGTGGTAGGAGACAGTACAGTTGAGGGATAGATACTGTCCACTTCAGCTGAGAGCATGAGTCCCAAAGGCTGTGTTGCCTGCCCAGTGCCAGAATTAAGGACATCTCCTCTGGGCTGAAGAGTGAGGGGAAAGATCCAGTTGTCGTGGTCCACATAGGTACCAATGACATAGACAGGACAAAGAAAGAGGTTCTAATGTGGGAGTATGAGCAGCTAGGGGCTAAATTAAAAAGCAGAACCACAAAGGTAATAATCTCTAGCTTGTAAAAAAGGTACGGCAATAATCATGGGCGATTTTAACTTTCATATTGTTTGGACAAAGCAAATTGGCCAGGTTAGCCTTGAGGAAGAGTTCAAAGAGTGTATCTGGGATAGTTTCCTTGTACAGTACTTTGCAGAACTAACCAGTGAGCAGGCTATCTTAGATCTGGTACAGTGGACTGGATTGATAAATGATCTCCTAGTAAAGGATCCTCTAGGAATGAGTGACCATAACATGGTTGAATTTCAAATTCAGTTGGAGGGTGAGAAAGTTGGATCTCAAAATCCTAAGCATAAATAAAGGAAACTACAAAGGTATGAGGGCAGAGTTGGCTGAAGTGGACTGGGAAAAAAAGATTAAAAGTACGGGACGGTTGATGAGCAGTGGCAGACATTTAAGGAGATAGTTCATAACTCGCAACAAAAATATATCCCAATGAGAAGGAAAAACTGTAAGAGAAGGGATAACCATCCATGGCTAACTAAGGAAATAAGGGATAGTATCAAATTGAAAACAAATGCATACAATGTGGTCAAGACTAGTGGGAGGCCAGAGGATTGGGAAACTTTTAAAAGCCAGCAAAGACCGATTTAAAAAAATGATAGAGAGGGAAGATAGTTTATGAAAGTAAACTAGCATGAAATATAAAAACAAATAGTAAGAGTTTCTACAGGTACATAAAAAGGAAAAGAGTGGCTAAAGTAAATGTTGGTCCCCTAGAGGATGAGATTGTGGAATTAATAATGGAGAACGGGGAAATAGCAGAGACAATCACTTAATACAATCACTAAAGAAGTTGTACTCGGTAAAATAATGGGATTAAAGGCAGCCAAGTCCCCTGAACCTGATGGCTTACATCCTACGATCTTATGAAATGGTGGAACAGGCTCGAGGGGCCAGGTAGCCTGCTCCTATTTCTTATGTTCTTATGACTACCTGAGCCATGAGCAAATTTGCATAGGGTAAATAAGATCACAGATGAACGCGTGGCTCAAAGATTGGTGTGGGAGAAATGGATTTAGATTGATGGGTTACTGGCACCGGTACTGGGGTAAGAGGGAGCTGTTCTGCTGCACGGGCTTCACTTAAACTATGCTGGGACCAGTGTCGTGACCAATTGAATAACCAGGGCTGTAGATAGGGCTTTAAACTAAATAGTGGTGGTGGGGGGGGGGGGGGGGGGCGGGTTCAGATGAAAATTAAAAAGTCAAAGAGAAAGGAGAAGGCTCTAGTGCAGGGTAGCAATAGGGATAATGATAACCAGAGTGTGACAGGAAGGGACAGAGTGTACAAACATAAGAATACATCAGAAAGAGGGGCAGATTAGGGAAAAATGGTAAAAAGACAAAATTAAAAGCTCTTTATCTGAATGCACGCAGCATTCATAACAAGACAGATGAGTTGACACCACAAATAGAAATAAATGGGTATCATCTGATAGCCATTACAGAGACATGGTTGCAAGGTGACCAAGGCTGGAAACTGAATATTCAGGGGTATTTGACATTTCGTAAGGATAGGCAGAAAGGAAAAGGAGGTGGGGTAGCTCCATTAATAAAGGATGAGCACAATGCACTAGTGAGAAATGATATTCGCTCAGAAGATCAAGATGTAGAATCAGCTTGGGTGGGGATAAGAAATAATAAGGGAAAGAAGTCACTGGTGGGAGTCATCTATTGGCCCCCTAACAGTAGCTACACTATTGGACAGAGCATAAATCAACAAAGATGGAGGCTTGTAAGAAAGGTACTGCAATAACCATGAGCAATTTTAATCTTTATACAGATTGGACAAATCAAATTGGCAAATTGAGGAAGAGTGCATAGAGTATATTCGGGATGGTTTCTGAGACATTGTGGAACCAACCAGGGACCAGGCTATCTTAGATCTGGTAGTGTGTAATGAGATAGGATTAATTAATGATCTCATAGTAAAGAATCCTCTAGGGAAGAGTGATCATAACATGTTAGAATTTCAAATTCAGTTTGAGGGTGAGAAACGTGGATATCAATCCAGTGTCCTGAACTTACTTAAAGCAATTACAAAGGTATGAAGACAGAAATGGATAAAGTGGACTGGGAAAATAGATTAAAGGATAAGACGGTAGATAAGCAGTGGTAGACATTTAAGGAGATATTTCATAACTCTCAACAAAGATATATTCCAGTGAAAAAGAAAGACTCTAAGACAAGGATGAACCGTCAGTGGCTAACTAAGGAAGTTAAGGATGGTATCAAATTGAAAACAAAGGCATACAATTTTGCAAAGATTACTGGTAGGCCAGAGGATTGGGAAATTTTTAGAAACCAGCAAAGGACAACTAAAAAAGAAAGCGAAGATAGATTGAGAGTAAACTAGCAAGAAATATAAAGAGACAGCAAAAGCTTCTACAGGTATATAAAAAGGAAGAGAGTAGCTAAAGTAAACACTGGTCGCTTAGAGGATGAGACTGGGGAATTAATAATGGGAAACAGGAAATGACAAGAGATTTTGAACAACATTTTTATATCAGTCTTCACGGTAGAAGACACTAAAAGCAACCCAATAATAGATAATTAAGGGGCTATAGGGAGGGGGGGGGGGCTAAAAAAAAAATCACCATTACTAGAGAAAAAGTACTTGTCAAATTAATGGGACTAAAGGTGGACAAGTCCCCTGGGCCTGATGGCCTGCATCCAAGGGTCTTAAAAGATGTGGCTACCAACATTTCCTGGATTCTGGAGCGGTCCCAGCAGATTGGAAAACGGCAAATTTAACACCCCTATTTAAGAAAGGAGGGAGACAGAAAGCAGGAAACTATAGACCAGTTAGCCTCACATCTGTCATTGGGAAAATGCTGGAATTCATTGTAAGGAAGCAGTAACAGGACATTTGGAAAAGCATAATTCAATCAAGCAGAGTCAGCATGGTTTCATGAAAGGAAAATCATGTTTGACAAATTTTCTGGAGTTCCTTGAGGTCGTAACGAGCAGGATGGATAAGGGGGAGCCAGACGCAGTGTCTTTGTATATCCAGAAGGCATTCGATAAGGTGCCACATAAAAGGTTATTGCATAAGATTGGATAGAGTATTGGCTAACTAACAAAAAACAGAGAGTCGGAATAAATGGGTAATTTTCAGATTGGCAAACTGTAACTAGTGGGGTGCCTCAAGGATCGGTGCTGGGGCTTTAACCATTTACAATCTATATTAATAACTTGGTTGAAGGGACCGAGTGTAATGTAGCCAAATTTGCTGATGATGCAAAGATAGGTGGGAAAGCAAGTTGTGAGGAGTACACAAAGAATCTGCAAAGGGATATAGATAGGCCAAGTGAGTGGGCAAAAATTTGGCAGATGGAATAGAATGTGGGAAAATGAGGTTATCCACTTTGGTTGGAAAAATAATAAAACGAATTATTTAAATGGGGAGCGATGACAAAATGCTGCTATTCAGAGGGATCTGGGGCTCTTTGTACATGAAACACAACAAGTTAGCATGCAGGTACAGCAAGTAATTAGGAAGATGAATGGAATGCTGGCACTTATTGCAAGGGGAAAGGAGTACACAAGTAGAAAAGTCTTGCTACAACTGTACAGCGTGTTAGAGAGACCACACCTGGAGTACTGCATACATTTTTGGTCTCCTTATTTGAGAGAGATACTTGCATTGGAAGCAGTTCAGAGAAGGTTCACGAGGTTGATTCCTGAGATGAAGGAATTGACTTATGAAGAAAGGTTGAGCAGGTTGGGCCTATACTCATTGGAGTTTAGAAGAATGCGAGGTAATATTGTTGAAACGTATAAGATTCTGAGGGGACTCGACAGAGTAGATGCAGAGAGAGGATGTTTCCCCTCGTGGAGAAATCTAGAACTAGGGAACATAAGCGGTCGCCCATTTAAAATGGAAATGAGGAAGAATTTGTTCTCTCAGATGGTCGTGAATCTTTGGAATTCTCTCACCATAGGCAGTCCCTCGAAATCGAGGAAGACTTCCTTCCACTCTAAAAGCGAGTTCTTAGGTGACCGAACAGTTCAATATGGGAATAACAATCTCTGTCACAAGTGAGACAGACAGTCGTTGATGGAAAAGGTGGGTGGGGAGTCTGGTTTGCCGTACACTCCTTCCGCTGCCTGCACTTCCTTTCTGCATGCTCTCAGTGATGAGACTCGAGGTGCTCATTGCCCTCCCAGATGCTCGTCCTCCACTTAGGGCAGTCTTTGGCCAGGGACTCCCAGGTGTTGGTGGGGATGTTGCATTTTATCAAGGAGGCTTTGAAGGTGTCCTTGAAACATTTCCTCTGCCCACCTGGGGCTCGCTTGCCGTGTAGGAGTTCCGAGTAGAGTGCTTGACTTGGGAGTCTTGTGTCAGGCATGCGAACAATGTGGCCCGCCCAACAGAGCTGGTCGAGTGTGGTCAGTGCTTTGATGCTGGGGATGTTGGCCTGATCGAGGACACTAACGTTGGTGCGTCTGTCGTCCCAGGGGATTTGCAGGATTTTGCGAAGACATCATTGGTAGTATTTCTCCAGCGATTTGAGGTGTCGACTGCATATGGTCCACGACTTTGAGCCATACAGGAGGGCGAGCATCACTACAGCCCTGTAGACCATAAGCTTGGTGCCAAATTTGAGGGCCTGATCTTTGAACACTCTTCCTCAGGTGGCCGAAGGCTGCGCTGGCGCACTGGAGGCAGTGTTGAACCTCGTCGTCGATGGCTGCCCTTGCTTAAATTAGGCTCCCGAGGTATGGAAAGTGATCTACGTTGATGACTGGGGTGCAGTGCTGTGTGGCTGGGTCAGGTTGGTGGAGGACCTTTGTCTTACAGATGTTTAGTGTAAGGCCCATGCTTTCGTATGCCTTGGTGAAGATGTTGACTATGACTTGGAGTTCAGTTTCTGAATGTGCGCAGACACAAGCGTCGTCCGCGTATATTAGCTCAACGACAGAGGATGGGATGGTCTTTGATCTGACCTGGAGATGACGAAAATTGAACAGGTTCCCACTGGTTCTGTAGTTTAGTTCTACTCCAGCGGGGAGCTTGTCGAGTGTGAGATGGAGCTTTGCAGTGAGGAAGATCGAGAAGAGGGTTGGCACGATGACACATTGGATCTGGGGTGGCTTGCATGTTGTCGTGGAGCAGGCGGAGAATAGCAACAAACTTTTGGGGGCAACCGAAATGGAAGAGGACGCTCCATAGTCCCTCGCGGTTAACAGTGTCAAAGGCTTTTGTAAGGTCAAAGGCGGCCATGTACAAGGGTTGGTGCTGTTCCCTGTATTTCTCTTGCAATTGTCGCGCCGTAAAGATCATGTCCGTTGTACCAGTGATTCCGGGAGAAGCTCCTCAGCCACAGGGAGAAGACGGTTGAGGAGGATTCTAGCGATGACCTTCCCAGTGGCTGATAACGGAGATTCATCTGTAGTTGCCGTAGTCGGACTTGTCCCCTTTTTAAAAGATGGTCACGATTACTGCATCTCAGATCTCCCGGCATGCTCTCCTCCTTCCAGTTGAGGAAGATGAGGTCATGCATTCATGCCAATAGGGCCTCTCCGCCATACTTTAGTGCCTCAGCGGGGATTCCATCTGCTCCCAATGCCTTGCTGTTCTTGAGCTGATGGATGGCCTTTTCTACCTTGTGCAGGGTTGGGGTTTTACTGAGATGGTGACTGGTAGCATGTTGCGGGATGGAATCGAGGACACTCGTGTCAAAGGCAGAGCCTAGAGAGCTGTGGAGGCTGGGTCAATGAATATATTTAATGTGGAGATAGACAGATTTTTGAATGATAAGGAAGTCACAGGTTATGGGAAGTGGGCAGGGAAGAGGATTTGAGGCCAAGATCAGATCAGCCATGATACTGAATGGATGAGGTGGCTCGAGGAGCCAAATGGCCTACTCTTGTTCCTAATTCTTATGTTCCCTTCTTATGTTCCCTCTATGGCAAGTATATCCTTCCTTAGGTAAGGAGACCAAAACTGTGCACAATACTCCAGGTGTGGTCTCACCAGGGCCCTATATAATTTCAGTAAGACGTCTTTACTCTTATGCCCAAATCCTCTTGTAATAAATGCCAACATACCATTTGTTTTATTAATTGCTTGCTGTACCTGCATGTTAACTTTCAGTGATTCGTGTACAAGGACACCCAAGTCCCTCTGAACACTAACATTTCCCAATCTCTCACCGTTTTAAAAAATACTCTGATTTTCTATTTTTCCTACCAGTGGCGGTAACTTCACATTTCTCCACATTATATTCCATTTGCCATGTTCTTGCCCACTCACTTAGCCTGTCTATATCCCCTTGAAGCCTTTTTGCATCCTTTTCACAACTTACATTCCCACCTAGCTTTGTATCATCAGCAAAAGGATATATTACATTTGGTCCCCTCATCCAAATCATTGCTATAGATTGTTAATAGCTGGGGTCCAAGCACTGATTCTTGCGGTACACCACTAGTTACAGCCTGCCAACCCAAAAATGACCCGTTTATTCCAACTCTGTTTTCTATCCATTAACCAATCCGCAATCCATGCTAGTATATTGTCCCCAATCCCATGAGCCCTCATTTTGTTTAATAACCTCTTGTGTGGCACCTTATCAAATCTGAAAATGAAAATACACCACATCCACTGGTTGCCCCTCATCTATTCTGCTTGTTACAACCTCAAAAAACTAACAAATTTGTCAAGCACAATTTCCCTTACTGCCCAAAGCTATTATTTTCTACATGCCCTGTTACCATGTCCTTAATAATAGATTCTAGCATTTTCCCTATTTAGGGACAATAATCCATGACCAAAGTAACAGTCAGTTGGACAAGTGTGGATTAATTAAGGAAAGTCAGCATGGATTTGTCAAAGGCAAATCGTGTTTAATTAACTTGATTGAGTTTTTTGATGAGGTACAGAGGATTGGTGAGCAGTGCTGCTGATGTGGTGTACACGGACTTCCAAAAAGGCGCTTGATAAAGTGCCACATAATAGACTTGCTAGCAAAGTTGAAGTCCATGGAATAAAAGGGACAGCGGCAGCATGGATACAAAACTGGCTAAATGTCAGAAAACAGAGAGTCATGAATGTTTTTTTTGGACTGGAGAAAGGTTTACAGTTGTGTTCTCCAGGGGTCAGTACTAGAACCACTGCTTTTCTTGATATATATTAATGACTTGGATGTACAGGGTACAATTTCAAAATTTTCAGATGACACAAAACTTGGAAGTATAGTAAACAGTGAGGAGGATAGTGATAGACTGCAAGAGGACACAGAGGCTGGTGGAATGGGTGGACATTGGCAGATGAAATTTAACACAGAAAAGTGCAAAGTGATACATTTTGGTAGGAAGAACGAGGAGGGGCAATATAAACAAAGGGTACAATTCTAAAGCGGGTGCAGGAACAGAGAGACATGGGGTATATGTACACAAATCGTTGAAGGTAGCAGGGCATGTTGAGAAAGTGGTTAAAAAGCATATGGGATCCTGGGCTATATAAATAGAGGCAGAGTACAAAAGCAAGGAAGTTATGATGAACCTTCATAGTTGGGGGATTTGAGTATAGGAGCAGGGATGTCTTATTGCAGTTGTACAGGGCCGTGGTGAGGCCTCACCTGGAATATTGTTTTCAGTTTTGGTCTCCTAGTCTGAGGAAGGACATTCTTGCTATTGAGGGAGTGCAGCAAAGGTTCACCAGACTAATTCCCGGGATGGCAGGACTGACATATGAGGAGAGACTAGATCGACTGGGCCTGTATTTACTGGAGTTTAGAAGAATGAGAGGGAATCTCATAGAAACATAAAATTCCAATGTTCCCGATGTTGGGGAAGTCCAGAACCAGGGGGTCACAGTCTAAGGATAAGGGGTAAGCCATTTAGGACCGAGATGAGGAGAAACTTCTTTACTCAGAGAGTTGTTAACTTGTGGCATTCTCTACTGCAGAAAGTTGTTGAGGCCGGTTCGTTAGATATATTCAAGAGGGAGTTAGATATGGTTCTTAAGGCTAAAGGGATCAAGGGGTATGGAGAGAAAGCAGGAAAGGGGTACTGAGGTGAATGATCAGCCATGATCTTATTGAATGGTGGTGCAGGCTCGAAGGGCTGAATGGCCTACGCCTGCACCTATTTTCTATGTTTCTAAGTTTCCAAAACACTGGTTCGGCCTCAACTGGAGTAGTGTGTCCAATTCTGAACACCACGCATTAGAAAGGCTGTGAAGGCCTTAGAGAGGGTGCAGAAAAGATTTACAAGAATGGTTCCAGCTATGAGGGACTTCAGTGATGTAGATAGACTGGAGAAGCTCGGGATGTTCTCCTGAGAGCAGAGAGGGTTAAAGGGAGATTTGATAGAGCAGTTCAAAATCATGAGGGGTCTAGGCAGAGTAGTTAGAGAGAAATTGTTCCCATTGGCAGAAGGGTTGAGAACCAGAGGACACATATTTAAGGTGATTGGCAGAAGAACCAAAGGCAACAGGAGAAAAAGCAGTTTAATGCAGCGAGTGGTTATGATCTGGAATCCACTGTCTGAAAGCATGGTGAAGGCAGATTCAACTATGGCTTTCAAAAGGGAATTGGATAAGTACCTGAAGTGCTCTTGCAGAGAGCCGGCATGGGCTCTACGGGCTGAATGGGCTCCTACTGTGCTGTAGCCATTCTATGATTCTACGGCTGATTGGTAGAGAATGAAAATGGGAGACGGCAATATTAAATTGAACCCCAACACTTTATAGGTTTATAAAAAGCTTACGCGGTTAGCTAGAGAAAAGGTTGGGCCTATTAAGGACCCAAAGAGAAAATTTCATAGAGGCAGATGCCATAACTGAAGTATTAAATGAGTACTTGGCATCTGTTCAGAAAGGAAGCGGATGCTGTGAAGGTTACATGGAAAGAGGTGAGACAAGTTATGGACAGGATAGTAACAGATAAAGTCGTACTAAAAAGATTAGCATTACTGAAAGTTGGTAAGTCACCTGGTCCAGATGGAATGCATCCTAGATTGCTGAAAGAAGCATAGATAGAAATAGCAGGGGCATTGGTCACAATCTTTCAATCCTCGTTGGATGCAGGCATAGTGCCACAGGATTGGAGGGTTGCTACGGTTATACCATTATTCAAGAAAGGGGAGAGGGATAAACCAGAAAACTATAGGCCAGTCAGCCTAACATCAGTGATAGGAAACTACTGGAAACAATTATCAGGGATAAAATAAAAAAGGTATGGGTTAATCATGGATTTGTGAAAGACAGGTCATGTCTGACTAACTTGATGCAATTCTTTGATAAGGTAACAGTGAAGATTGCTCAAGGTAGTGCAGTAGATGTTGTATATATGGATTTCCGTAAGGCATTTGACAAAGTGTCACAGGAGGCGTATTAAGGAGATGGAAACCCATGGAATTAAGGGGAAAGTGGCAGAAAGGATACAAAATTGGCTCAGTGATGGGAAGAAAAGAGTGGCGATGATTGGATGTTTATCAGACTGGGAGGTGGTTTGTAGTAGCGTACCTATGGGTCAGTTTTGGGCCCATTACTCTTCAGTTTTTAGACAGGTTTAGGGAGCGGAATTATAGTTATAGGCTTCAGAATAACAGACAGGATGGTGAAATGGGCAGAAGCATGGCAGATGGAGTTCAATGCGGAGAAATGTGAAGTGCTACACTTGGGGAGGACTACGATGGAAATACAGTATAAATGACACGATTTTGTAAAGTGTAGATGCACAGAGAGGCCTTGGTGTCCATATGCACAAATCCTTAAAGGTGGCAGAGCAAATTGATAATGTGGTTAAAAAAGCATAAAGGCCACTTGGGTTTATAAATAGAGGAATAGAATATAAAAGCAAATAAATCATGGTAGAACTTTATAAAATCACTAGTTAGGCCTCAGTTGAAGTACCGTAGACAATTCTGGGCACAGCACCTCAGGAAAGTTGTAAAGACCTGAGACAGGGTACAGAGAAGGTTTACCAGGACATTAGCAGGGATGAAGGGCTTCAGTTATAAGGAGAGGTTTCAAAAGTTAGGACTGTTCTCCTTGGAACAGAGAAGGTTAAGAGGTGACCTAACAGAGGCTTTCAAGATGCTGAGGGGTTTTGAGGGAGGAAAAACTATTCCCTTGGGCATGTGGGTCAATAACTAGAGGTCACAGATTCAAAGATCTAGAGGGGAGATGAAATAGTGGATGCATTGACAGTCATTTTCCAACATTCCATCGACTCTGGATCAGTTCCTATCGAGTGGAGGGTAGCCAATGTAACCCCACTTTTTAAAAAAAGGAGGGAGAGAGAAAACAGGGAATTATAGACCGGTCAGCCTGACATCGGTTGTGGGTAAAATGATGGAATCAATTATTAAGGATGTCATAGCAGTGCATTTGGAAAGAGGTAATATGATAGGTCCAAGTCAGCATGGATTTGTGAAAGGGAAATCATGTTTGACAAATCTTCTGGAATTTTTTGAGGATGTTTCCAGTAGAGTGGACAAGGGAGAACCAGTTGATGTGGTATATTTGGACTTTCAGAAGGCTTTCGACAAGGTCCCACACAAGAGATTAATGTGCAAAGTTAAAGCACATGGGATTGGGGGTAGTGTGCTGACATGGATTGAGAACTGGTTGTCAGACAGGAAGCAAAGAGTAGGAGTAAATGGGGACTTTTCAGAATGGCAGGCAGTGACTAGTGGGGTACCGCAAGGTTCTGTGCTGGGGCCCCAGCTGTTTACACTGTACATTAATGATTTAGACGAGGGGATTGAATGTAGTATCTCCAAATTTGCGGATGACACTAAGTTGGGTGGCAGTGTGAGCTGCGAGGAGGATGCTATGAGGCTGCAGAGCGACTTGGATAGGTTAGGTGAGTGGGCAAATGCATGGCAGATGAAGTATAATGTGGATAAATGTGAGGTTATCCACTTTGGTGGTAAAAACAGAGAGACAGACTATTATCTGAATGGTGACAGATTAGGAAAAGGAGAGGTGCAAAGAGACCTGGGTGTCATGGTACATCAGTCATTGAAGGTTGGCATGCAGGTACAGCAGGCGGTTAGGAAAGCAAATGGCATGTTGGCCTTCATAGCGAGGGGATTTGAGTACAGGGGCAGGGAGGTGTTGCTACAATTGTACAGGGACTTGGTGAGGCCACACCTGGAGTATCGTGTACAGTTTTGGTCTCCTAACCTGAGGAAGGACATTCTTGCTATTGAGGGAGTGCAGCGAAGGTTCACCAGACTGATTCCCGGGATGGCGGGACTGACCTATCAAGAAAGACTGGATCAACTGGGCTTGTATTCACTGGAGTTCAGAAGAATGAGAGGGGACCTCATAGAAACGTTTAAAATTCTGACGGGGTTAGATAGGTTAGATGCAGGAAGAATGTTCCCAATGTTGGGGAAGTCCAGAACCAGGGGACACAGTCCTAAGGATAAGGGGGAAGCCATTTAGGACCGAGATGAGGAGGAATTTCTTCACCCAGAGAGTGGTGAACCTGTGGAATTCTCTACCACAGAAAGTTGTTGAGGCCAATTCACTAAATATATTCAAAAAGGAGTTAGATGAAGTCCTTACTACTAGGGGAATCAAGGGGTATGGTAAGAAAGCAAGAATGGGGTACTGAAGTTGCATGTTCAGCCATGAACTCATTGAATGGCGGTGCAGGCTAGAAGGGCCGAATGGCCTACTCCTGCACCTATTTTCTATGTTTCTATGTTTCTATGAGGGGAAATCTTTTCACTTAGATCTGGAATGCTCTACTTGAAAAGGTGGTGGAAGCAGATTCCATAAATAATTAAAAGTGATTTGGACAGGTACTTGTGGATGAAAAGCTTACAGGGTTACAGATAAAAAGCACAGATGTGGGACTAAGCATGACTGCTCTTTCAAAGAGCCACCACAGACACAGTGGGCCAAATGGCCACCTTCTGTGCTGTAAGCTTCTATGATGCTAATCTATAATTATATGATCCATTAAAAGATATATTTTCCCTGCAACCTCCACCCCAAATGTAGTTTGCAGTTTTTAGTGGTTCTTTTCCCACTACACCATACAAACTCGAACCAAAAAGAAAAAAAAAACAGAACAGTGAGAGAAGCAAATAGAGCATTGGACAGAAACAGAAGAGGATCAGCAAGACATCAGAGACAGGCAAGTGTGTGACCATATTTTCCAATTTAAATTTAAGAGGATGGAGATACTCACGGAGCTTCCTCCTCCTGTTTGTTGTTTAATTGTCCACCGCCATTTATGACTAGATGTGGCAGAACTTTGATCTGATCTGTTGATTCTGGGATCAGTTAGCTCTGTCTATAGCATGCTGCTTCTGCTGTTCAGCATGCATGCAGTTTTGTGTTGTGGCTTCATCAGGTTGGCACCTCATGTTTAGGTATGCCTGGTGCTCCTCCTGGCATGCTCTTCTACACTCCTCAATGAACCGGGTTGGGCGCTTGGTTTGATGGCAATGTTAGGGGTATATCAGGCCATGAGGTTACAGATTATGGTGGAATATAATTCTATTGCTGCTGATGGCCACAGCGCCTCATGGATGCCCAGTTTTGAGCTGCTAAATCGGTTCTTAATCTCTCCCATACAGCACGGTGGTAGTGCCAAACACAATGGAGATTTCCTCAGTATGAAGATGGGACTTCGTCTCCACAATGACTGTGCAGTGGTCACTCCTAGCATACGGTCATGGAGAGATGCATCTGCGACAGGTAGATTTGTGAGGATGAGGTCAAGTAGGTTTTGCCCTCGTGTTGGATCTCTCACCAGCTGCCACCGGCCCAGTCTGGCAGCTATATCCTTCAGGACTTGGCCAGCAGTGGAACTACCGAGCCACTCTTAGTGATGACCCAGAATACATTCCTATGTCTTGCTTCTGCCAAGTGTTGTTCAACATGGAGGAGTACAGATTTATCAGCTGAAGGAAGACAGTCAGCAGGAGGTGTCCTTGCCAATGTCTGACCTGATGGCATGAGACTTCAGGTCAATGTCGAGGACTCTCAGGGCCACTTCCTCCCGATTTATATCACTTTGCCTCCATCTCTGGTGTTTCTGTCCTGCGGTGGGACATGACCAATGTGTTCTCTCAGTTGCACGCGTGTGTGACCGTGCAGAAATTTAAAGGGACCTCGCATTGATATAAACAGGCCACGCACAGTAAAGACAATTTAGAGGGAACTTGAGACAGGACATACCATGGGATGGTGATGGAAGAGTCTGGGATGTTGGCTGATGGGTATTATTCTGTGACTATGACTGGAGCTGTTGCTTGAGTAGTCTATGGGAAAGCTCTCAATTTTGGTGCAAGTTCCTAGATATTAGTGAGGAGGACTTTGCAGAGTTGACGAGGTTGGTTGTGCCTTTGCTGTGTCCGAATCCGATGCCTAGGGCGATACCAGGTGGTCTGTCTGTTTTTATTTGTTTTATTTTTTTGGAAGCGGTTTGATACAACTGAATGTCTTGCTCGGCCATTTCAGTGGGCAGTTAAGAGTCAATCACATTGCCATGGGTCTAGAGTCACATATAAGCCAGACTGGGTAAGGACAGCAGTGAACCAGTTGAGTTTTTCCAACACTCTGTCAGCTTCATTGTCACCATTACTGATGCGAGCTTTTTATTTCATATTTATTTAATTAATTGGATTCAAATTCACAAACCGCCATGGTGGAATTTTGAATTCACCTCTCCGGATTATTAGTCCAGGCCTCTGGATTACTGGTCTATTAGCCACTATACTACAGTACCAGTGTTACTAATAAATCCAATAGGGAAGTACGGAGACATTTCTTTACTCACCGAGTGGTTAGAATGTGGAACTCGCTACCAGAGGACGTGGTTGAGGCAAATAGCTTGTACGCTTTCAAAAAGAAACTGGACAAGTACATGAGAGAAAGGAATAGACAGACATGCTGAAAGGCTGTGATGTGGTAGATGGAATGGGAAGAGAATCATGTGGAGTATAAACAGCAGCACAGACCAGTTGGGCCGAATGACCTGTTTCTGTGTTTATATATTGTATGTAATTCTCAGACAGTTCTATGGCCAGGTGTTTGCTAACTGGTAACCAAATAGTCAGTCTATTATGAGCAAGACCTGGCTAACCTGGGTCCATGGTATGGTTTGCCATGCAAGAACTGAATGGGCATGTTCCAAGTCAATTTTATAGCTTTGTTGTTTTTATATTTCTAGGATAAAGTTGATAAATTAATGGCCCAGAAATTGCGGTCGGAGGCTTTCCGCGGGCGGATACCTCCGACCTGAAAAATGTCTATGAATGTACCTGGTGATCCTGGAGGAGTGTGGGATTCCGTTGGGGAGGAGCGTGGGATTCCGTTGGGGAGGTCTTCTGCTCCCGCGCTGCGAAGCGCGCTCCCGTCCTCCAGGTTCCCACACAGAAGGTGCAATCATGTGTAACTGCACCATCAGGTACAGTAATCCACAGGTTTCTCATTAATAGCAATGAGAACTCCGTATCTACAAGTTCTCATTGCTATTAATGAGAACAAAAACAAACATTAAACACAAGTAAAAAAACCATCTCCGTAATTAAAATTAATTGAAATTAAAGTTAATAAATGCCCTAGAAAAAAAAATATTGTTCCAATTTTTTTTTAAAGTTTTGTAATTAGGGTTAAAAATAAACTTACCTTAGTGGGCAGGGTTTTTAAACAATAAAGTGTTTTTTTTTAATGTAATTTAATTATATTTTTGTATGTTTTTAAACTCTTATGCCTGTAAAAGTAGGCTTTTCAGAATGGCAGGCAGTGACTAGTGGGGTACCACAAGGTTCAGTGCTGGGAACCCAGCTATTTACAATATATATTAATGATTTAGACGAAGGAATTGAATGTAATATCTCCAAGTTTGCAGATGACACTAAGCTAGGTGGCAGTGTGAGGAGGACGCTAAGAGGCTGCAGGGTGACTTGGACAGGTTAGGTGAGTGGGCAAATGCATGGCAGATGCAGTATAATGTGGATAAATGTGAGGTTATCCACTTTGGGGGTAAAAATAGGAAAGCAGATTATCTGAATGGTGACAGATTGGTAAAAGGGGAGGTGCAATGAAACCTGGGTGTCATGGTACATCAGTCATTGAAAGTAGGCATGCAGGTACAGCAGGCAGTAAAAAAAGCAAATGGCATGTTGGCCTTCATAGCGAGAGGATTTGAGTATAGGAGCAGGGAGGTCTTACTGCAGTTGTACAGGGCCTTGGTGAGACCACACCTCGAGTATTGTGTGCAGTTTTGGTTTCCTAATCTGAGGAAGGACATTCTTGCTATTGAGGGAGTGCAGCAAAGGTTCACCAGACTGATTCCCGGGATGGCAGGAGTGACATATGAAGAAAGACTGGATCAACTAGGCTTATATTCACTGGAATTTAGAAGAATGAGAGGGGTTCTCATAGAAACATATAAAATTCTGACGGGATTAGACAGGTTAGATGCAGGAAGAATGTTCCTGATGTTGGGGAAGTCCACAACCAGGGGTCACAGTCTAAGGATAAGGGGTAAGCCATTTAGGACTGAGATGAGGAGAAATTTTTTCACCCAGAGAATTGTGAACCTATGGAATTCTCTACCACAGAAAGTTGTTAAGTCCAGTTCATTGGATATATTCAAAAGGGAGTTAGATGTCGCCCTTACGGCTAAAGGGATCGGGGTATGGAAAGCAGGAGTAGGGTACTGAAGTTGCATGATCAGCCATGACCATATTGAATGGTGGTGCAGGCTCGAAGGGCCTACTCCTGCACCTATTTTCTATGTTTCTATGTTTCTGCTTTTATCAGGCGCAAGAGTTTTGACGACATTTGCTAGGCAAGATATGGGTAAATCCTGCAATCTTGCCCTTACAAATGTCCTCACTCCCGAGATGCGTGTGATCTGTCAAGCTTCAGATCAGAAAAGCCGGCATTGTGCATTGAAAACCGGCTTTTGCAATGCCTTCCCGGTTCCGTACACACTCCGTACGGACCCGGGGAGGCCAGGATTTCCAGGCCACTATAAATATACTGTTCAAAAAATCTGTTTTATTTGTTCCCTGTTAAATAACCTGTGGTTTGTAATCCGAGCTTCAGTCTGATAAAACGTATTTCCAATCTGCTTGCTCAAAGCAAGGAGAATCATGTGATGGCTTGTGACAAGGATTGGCCGTTTGACCCCTGGGTGTCAATACTGCTTACTTGATATCGAGGCAGGTGAAGACACTCTCCAGCTCATATGCAACATGAGCTTTGCTTATAGGACTGGTCTGTGACACTGAGCTAGAGTTGAACATCTCGTGTAAAACTCAAAAATATGACTGGCTTCACAGAGATATAGGGGTCAAGTTTCGGGCCGTGCCTATAACGGCGCAGTCCCGACATGGACGCCCGTTTTTCACGCCTAAAAGTGCGACAAAAATGTACCTTGCAATTCTCGGGCTCCCTGCAGGTCCCTCGGAGCTCGGCGCAGTGCGCAGACATCAGCGGGGGGCAGAGCCACAGCGTTGCGCCGATTCTGCAAGTGCAGGGGGGCGGGGCTAAGTCAAATGAGAGAACGTCGTGCCGGCAGCCCTGCACGTGCGTGCTGCAGCAGCCCATAAACATTGGCACTCGGCCATTTTTAAAGGAACTTGAAGAAAAGTGCTGAGATTTGTCTCGTGGACCTTTGGAAAGGCTTGGGATTGAATTTTGTTGATTTTTAGTGTCTGAAACAGTACCTTTAGCAGCACTGTTGAATAAATCACCTGCTGAAATCAGTGAGTGCTGCTTTTCGCTGCTAAACTTCCAGAACAGGTGCTGCATAGGTGCATGCAAAATAAGGACTGTGTGTTTTGAAAAATAAGAGTGTCAATTCAATACAGCAATGGAACAACGTCCACCAAGAACAAAGAATTTCTTGCATGAAGAAGTGGAGATATTAGTCAATGTCATTGAGCAGAGATGGCAGGAGCTAGATACCAGCAACAGAGGTCGCATACAAATGCCACCTAAAGAAATGAAGAAACACTGGAACCAAGATGCAGAAGATTACTGCGCAATGGTGCATACCATGAGATCTGGAAGCCAGTGTAAAAAGAAATGGCACAACCTTGGTCAAGTAGCTAGTGTAAGTAATATTTTCATTTTTTAATGTAATTGTAATGTGACTATCTGTATGTCCCACCCTGCAGAAAGACACACTCTGTAAAAAGTTATATTTTACTCTTTGCAGAAGAAAATGGCCCACAACAAAAGGGAAGCAACTCGAACAGGAGGAGGCACGCCCAATCTGCATCCACTGACACTCTTGGAACAGAGGGTAGCTGCCATAATGAGTCATACATGGAGTAAAGCAATCAGTACAGCACAAGCTGGGCTCGCACGCGAGGAAGAGGATAAGTCCTGAAAATGCATCGTGGCCCTTTAAATCAACCTGCTGCCTGGCCTTCTATGTGTGAGAGTACTCATGCCACCCATCCTGCCCCCTCCCTTGCTGTTAAACATTTGACTGTTCTGATGAATTTTGCAGAACATGATGATGATGATGACGCCAACAATGAGGATCCTGAAGATCCAGAACAAGAACCAGTACAACCAGATGCGGCCGATCCAGACTGGATGATGGCGGCAATGACTGAAATGTCTACAGGGGAGAGCTTCCAAATTAATGTTTATGAGCCCCATTAAGGGGCATCAGCGTTTCAACCCCTTGCATAGGTTCTGGTTCCACCTTCCATGGCTTTGATTCCGATGTTGCGGGTCCCAGTGGTACTGGTGATATAATGGAGCAGTTTACACCCATTCACCCACGATCCCAGCCCACGGCTCTCACTCGAGTGCTGCCATCTGGAACACCGAGCGCCCCACCATCCCAGCCCGCGCCACCCTGTGTAGTGGTGCCACGAGGCAGGCCCAGGCAGAGAAGGAGATTGGAGACACGCTCTCCTGAAATGCAGCGTGCAACACGTGCGGCTCAGGTTGTGGCTTTGGGTATGGAGACCAATGAGCTTACCCGATCACTCATCGTTAGCGTCAATGCAGTGGGTGAAGAGGTGACGGTCCTGATGGGAGAAATAGCAGTAATGACACGGGAACTTAGGGAGGGAATGTCCGAGGGAGTGCAATCGACGGCATAGGCTGTCTGTGAGAGCATGCAAGTGACAGCACAGGCCGTCAGGGAGGTAGTTGCTGTAATAAGGGCACACAGCCCCGCCAATCAAATGACACCCCCATGATGAAGTGAACATTCACTGAGATATGGATGAGAGATGGTTGCAGCCTTTCTTTGCTGCTTTTGATCTTGTTCTTGATGTAGCTGTAGTCTTACATTTCACATTGAAATTGTTTTGTAACTTTACAACTTATAAGTGATCTTAGGGTTTTTAAAATGATCTTATAGTGTAAATGCTCTCTTATTTTGTATCTTATTTAATTTTGCACCTAAAAGGTGATCTTGAAGTTTAAGTGATCTTAAGAGTGTAAGATTTTTCACATTGAAATGGTTTTGTAACTTTACAAGTTTATAAGTGATCTTAAAGAGTCATATTAAAAAGTAAAGTTTGATACGACAAATATTTTATTACAGTGACGTTAACTTTTCAATAAAATATTTTGTCATTAAAATTGAATCATCTTCCATTAACACAACGCAACATAGGAATAACTCCAAATAATAAACATGTCCATGCGCAACAGTGGTCGCAGAGCCCTCAGGCATCAGTAATTGAAGCGTTCACAGATGAGCTGCTGGCGCAAGGCTCGAGCAATCGTGGTGAGGCCTATAAAGGCCCAGCGGCAGCGAGAGGCGGCGGCAGTCCGAGAGGCGGGAGTGCGTGGTGTCGGAGCGGCCTATAAAAGCCCAGGTGCGTGGAGAGGCGGCGGCAGTCCGAGAGGCGGGAATGCGTGGTGTCGGAGCGGCCTATAAATGCCCAGGTGCGTGGAGAGGCAGCGGCAGTCCGAGAGGCGGCAGTGCGTGGCGTTGGTGAGGCCTATAAAGGCCCAGCGGCAGAGAGGCGGCGGCAGTCCGAGAGGCGGGAGTGCGTGGCGTTGGAGAGGCCTATAAAAAGGCCCAGCGGCAGAGGAGAGGCTAGCCGGTGCAGCTCCAGCGGGGAGAGAAGGCAAAAAGAAGTAGAAAGAAATCAAAAGGTGTCGTCACAGCCAAGGGGGTAAGTGATTGGTGAGTAGCTTTTCTTTTTATTTTTTATATCAGTAAGTAACCGTTTAACATTGTTGTTGCCAATTTAAGGGTATCTAAGGGTTAAGTCATGGTAGGAGAGCTCAGTCACATGATATGCTCCTCCTGTACCATGTGGGAACTCGGGGACACTTCCGGTGTCCCTGACAACTACATCTGCGGGAAGTGTATCCGCCTCCAGCTCCTGACGGACTGCGTTGCGGATTTGCAGCTGAGGGTGGATTCACTCTGGAGCATCCACAATGCTGAGAATGACGTGAGTAACATAGGTAGCGAGTTGGTCTTACCGCAGGTGAAGAGTCCACAGCCAACGAGGGAATGGAAGACCAGCAGGAAGAGCAGTGCAAGGAGGGTAGTGCAGGGGTCCCCTGCGGTCATCCCCCTGCAAAACAGATACACTGCTTTGAGTACTGTTGAGGGGGATGACTCATCAGGGGAGGGCAGCAGCAGCCAAGTTCACGGCACCGTGGCTGGCTCTGTTGCACAGGAGGGCAGGAAAAAGAGTGGGAGCGCGATAGTGATAGGGGATTCAATTGTAAGGGGAATAGATAGGCGTTTCTGCGGCCGCAACCGAGACTCCAGGATGGTATGTTGCCTCCCTGGTGCAAGGGTCAAGGATGTCTCGGAGCGGGTGCAGGACATTCTAAAAAGGGAGGGAGAACAGCCAGTTGTCGTGGTGCACATTGGTACCAACGACATCGGTTAAAAAAAGGGATGAGGTCCTACAAGAAGAATTTAAGGAACTAGGAGCTAAATTAAAAAGTAGGACCTCAAAAGTAGTAATCTCGGGATTGCTACCAGTGCCACGTGCGAGGCAGAGTAGGAATAGCATGATAGCGCAGATGAATACGTGGCTTGAGCAGTGGTGCAGCAGGGAGGGATTCAAATTCCTGGGGTATTGGAATAGGTTCTGGGGGAGGTGAGACCACGACAAACCGGACGGTCTGCGCTATCCTGGGCAGGACCGGAACCAATGTCCTCGGGGGAGTGTTTGCTAGTGCTGTTGGGGAGGAGTTAAACTAATATGGCAGGGGGATGGGAACCAATGCAGGGAGACAGAGGGAAACAAAAAGGAGACAAAAGCAAAAGACAGAAAGGAGATGAGTAAAAGTGGAGGGCAGAGAAACCCAAGGCAAAAAACAATACGGGCCACTGAATATAAAGGGGCTGCAGGAGGGGTCAAAACTAAAAATCATGGTTTAAAAACTAGGATTAAAACACTACCTAAATGCACGCAGCATTCGAAATAAAGTAAATGAGTTGACGGCACAAATCATTACAAATGGGTATGATTTGGTGGCCATTACAGAAACATGGTTGCAGGGTGGCCAAGACTGGGAATTAAACATACAGGGGTATCTGACGATTCGGAAAGACAGACAAGAAGGGAAAGGAGGTGGGCTAGCTCTGTTAATAAAGGATGATATCAGGGCAGTTGCGAGAAACGATATTGGCTCAAATGAACAAAATGTTGAATCATTGTGGGTGGAGATTAGAGATAGTAAGGGGAAAAAGTCACTGGTGGGCGTAGTTTATAGGCCCCCAAATAATAACTTCACGGTGGGGCGGGCAATAATCAAGGGAATAATGGAGGCATGTGAAAAAGGAACGGCAGTAGTCATGGGGGATTTTAACCTACATATCGATTGGTCAACTCAAATCGCATGGGGTAGCCTGGAGGAGGAATTCATAGAATGCATACAGGATTGTTTCTTAGAACAGTATGTAACAGAACCTACAAGGGAGCAAGCTATCTTAGATCTGGTCCTGTGTAATGAGACAGGAAAAATAAACGATCTCCTAGTAAAAGATCCTCTCGGAATAAGTGATCACAGTATGGTTGAATTTGTAATACAGATTGAGGGCGAGGAAGTTGTGTCAGAAACGAGCGTACTATGCTTAAACAAACGGGACTACAGTGGGATGAGGGCAGAGTTGGCTAAAGTAGACTGGAAACACAGACTAAACGGTGGCACAATTGAGGAACAGTGGAGGACTTTTAAGGAGCTCTTTCATAGTGCGCAACAAAAATATATTCCAGTGAAAAAGAAGGGCGGTAAGAGAAGGGATAACCAGCCGTAGATAACCAAGGAAATAAAGGAGTATCAAATCAAAGACCAATGCGTATAAGGTGGCCAACGTTAGTGGGAAACTAGAGGATTGGGAAAATTTTAAAAAGACAGCAAAGAATGCCTAAAAAAGCAATAAAGAAAGGAAAGATAGATTATGAAAGTAAACTTGCGCAAAACATAAAAACAGATAGTAAAAGCTTTTGCAGATATATAAAACGGAAAAGAGTGACTAAAGTAAATGTTGGTCCCTTAGAAGATGAGAAGGAGGATTTAATAATGGGAAATGTGGAAATGGCTGAGACCTTAAACAATTATTTTGCTTCGGTCTTCACAGTGGAAGACACAAAAACCATGCCAAAAATTGCTGGTCACAGGAATGTGGGAAGGGAGGACCTTGAGACAATCACTATCACTAGGGGGGTAGTGCTGGACAAGCTAATGGATCTCAAGGTAGACAAGTCCCCTGGTCCTGATGAAATGCATCCCAGGGTATTAAAAGAGATGGCGGAAGTTATAGCAGATGTATTCGTTATAATCTACCAAAATTCTCTGGACTCTGGGGAGGTACCAGCAGATTGGAAAGCAGCTAATGTAATGCCTCTGTTTAAAAAAAGGGGGCAGACAAAAGGCAGGTAACTATAGGCCGGTTAGTTTAACATCTGTAGTGGGGAAAATGCTTGAAACTATCATTAAGGAGGAAATAGCGGGACATCTAGATAGGAATAGTGCAGTCAAGCAGACGCAGCATGGATTCATGAAGGGGAAATCATGTTTAACTAATTTACTTGAATTCTTTGAGGATATAACAAGCATGGTGGATAGAGGTGTACCGATGGATGTGGTGTATTTAGATTTCCAAAAGGCATTCGATAAGGTGCCACACAAAAGGTTACTGCAGAAGATAGAGGTACGCGGAGTCAGAGGAAATGTATTAGCATGGATAGAGAATTGGCTGGCGAACAGAAAGCAGAGAGTCAGGATAAATGGGTCCTTTTTGGGTTGGAAATCGGTGGTTAGTGGTGTGCCACAGGGATCGTTGCTGGGACCATAACTGTTTACAATATATATATATAGATGACCTGGAAGAGGGGACAGAGTGTAGTGTAACAAAATTTGCAGATGACACAAAGATTAGTGGGAAAGCAGGTTGTATAGAGGACACAGAGAGGCTGCAAAGAGATTTGGATAGGTTAAGCGAATGGGCTAAGGTTTGGCAGATGGAATACAATGTCGGAAAGTATGAGGTCATCCACCTTGGGGAAAAAAAAACAGTAAAAGGGAATATTATTTAAATGGGGAGAAATTACAACATGCTGAGGTGCAGAGGGACCTGGGGGTCCTTGTGCATGAATCCCAAAAAGTTAGTTTGCAGGTGCAGCAGGTAATCAGGAAGGCGAATGGAATGTTGGCCTTCATTGCGAGAGGGATGGAGTACAAAAGCAGGGAGGTCCTACTGCAACTGTATAGGGTATTGGTAAGGCCACACCTGGAGTACTGCATGCAGTTTTGGTCACCTTACTGAAGGAAGGATATACTGGCTTTGGAGGGGGTACAGAGACGATATACTAGGCTGATTCTAGAGATGAGGGGGTTACCTTATGATGATAGATTGAGTAGACTGGGTCTTTACTCGTTGGAGTTCAGAAGGATGAGGGGTGATCTTATAGAAACATTTAAAATCATGAAAGGGATAGACAAGATAGAGGCAGAAAGGTTGTTTTCACTGGTCGGGGAGACGAGAACTAGGGGGCATAGCCTCAAAATACGGGGGAGCCAATTTAAAACAGAGTTGAAAAGGAATTTCTTCTCCCAGAGGGTTGTGAATCTGTGGAATTCTCTGCCCAAGGAAGCAGTTGAGGCTAGCTCATTGAATGTATTCAAGTCACAGATAGATAGATTTTTAACCAATAAAGGAATTAAGGGTTACGGGGAGCGGGCAGATAAGTAGAGCTGAGTCCACGGCCAGATCAGCCATGATCTTATTGAATGGCGGAGCAGGCTTGAGGGGCTAGATGGCCTCCTCCTGTTCCTAATTCTTATGTTCTTATGATGGACGGCCCTCCTCTGACCTCGTGCTGTGGCATCAGACACTTGCATGCTTTCCTTGCAACTTCTGTCCGTGTCACGCGTAGGGACGTCATGAGCCAGGTGGTCAGGCCGTACCCTTTGTCTCCCAGTAGCCAGCTCTGCCCTTTTGGCTGCTGCTCAAACATGTCAGATATAACGCCGTCACGTAGGATGAACGCATCATGGGTGCTGCCAGGGTATCTCGCATCGACTGACATGATGCGCTGCTTGTCGTCACACACGAGCTGCACATTGATGGAGTGGAAACCTTTTCTATTCCTGTACTGCTCGGAATCCTCCACAGGTGCTCGCAAGGCTATGTGGGTACAATCAATGCAGCCACTGACACCGCCCCCATCTCCTACATGGAAGGAACACCTGCCTGAAGCACCGCAGCTCGAAGGCTGCTTGCTGTCGTTGTTGGGCTACCGTCGAGTCACCGACACCGCCCCTGTCTCCTACATGGAAGGAAGGCCTGCCTGAAGCATCGCAGCTAGAAGGCTGCTGCTGCGACACACAGGTAGAAATATTCAATATTTTGTATTTGCTTTGTTTATAATTTTTTTTATTCAGGATGGCTCTTTATTTGTATAAGTAAGACTGTTGAATGCTTGTAGAATTTAATTACTTCCCTTCCCCCCACCCATTCCCTACGCCTGATTTGTAACCTACGCCTGATTTATAAAGTGTAGGCAAGGTTTTTCTAAGCGTACAAAAATCTACACTTACTCCATTCTAAGTTAGTTTGGAGTAAGTTTTCACTGCCTAAACTTTCAAAACAGGCGCAAGTGGCCAGACACATTCCCTTTTGAAAAAAAATCTGTTCAAAATGAAACTGTTCTAACTGACTCGAACTGGAGCAAACTAAATGCCGAGAATTGCAATTTCTAAGATACTCCTTTCTAAACCAGTTGCTCAAAAAAAATAGGAGCAACTCAGGCCAAAACTTGACCCCACAGATAGGTCAGAGACAATCTGTACAGTCAGCAACAAACCACCATGTAAAGGATATTATTCAAGAATCTTTGCCTGATCTAGTGCAACAGATGTGACTATTGTATCTTCTATATCTTCCAAAGAGAGATAGTTAAGTGTGTAATTATTGTAAATCTACAGTAGGTGATTGTTTCTGTTCACATCCATTTAATAGTTAATAACTCGGTTTGGCAGATTATAGTCTAAGTCACTGTCTCACGAAGTGTTTATTCTACCATTTTCAAACTTTGAAGGTCACATGAACATGTGATAAAAGCAATAAATCAAAACACAATAATGAGTATTTACTGTTCCATCCCTAGGTTAATTATCTAAACATTGTACAAATAAATGCCCAGTCCCAAGTAAAAACAAACTTTCATTTATATGGCATCTTAAATGTCCTCAGGATGACCCAAACCTCTTAACAGCAAATTAATTACATTTGAAGTGTAGTCATTATGAAGACAATCATGGTTGCCAACCTGCATAGAGCAAGTCCCACAAACAGAAAATAAATCAATGACAATTTTTGGTGAGGCTTGTTGAATTGAGATACGAAGAGAGCTCTGTGCTCTTTGAATAATACTGTGAGATCTTTAACAGCCACCTGACCAGGCAGATGGGCAACATATTTATCATCTCATCTAAAAGATGGCACCACTGACAATGCAGTACTCCTTCACTGCTGCATTGGGAGTATCAGCCTAGATAGGCTAGGCTTGAATATCATCTTTGTCTCAGGGGCGAGTGTTAGCAAATGAGCCTCTCCAAATAATCTGAGATAAAGTAACCATCTTAAACCATTCCTTCACAAGCAACCAATTCGTGCTCTTGAACAATGATAAGTCAGAGGGTACCAACCTATTTGTATATCACAAAACATGGTGAGTAAAGGATATTGATCTTGAACCTGCTACATCACCACAGATGACAACTTAGGGTGACCTCCTCTTGAATGGACTGGACCACATGACAAAATCACAGGGGGTAATGCTTCAAAAATGTAGAGCGTATCACCTGCTATAGTCTCCTAAACCAAAGCTGCTGTGATGCTGTCCAACCTGGCTGTGACTATCTTCAAACACTTGACATCAGAGACCGAATAGGTTGTGAAAAAAAGAGCAACTCTGATTCGGACCTACTATTGCAGGCTATCTGCAGCAAGAGATGAAGGTATTACATGAAAACCATTTTGTTCAGAAAACAACCCTCGGCTTTCCACCAAGCATCTACATATTTTACATGCATTTCATATTTCTAGAATGAAGGAAACTTCTGATGCAATTAACTGGAGTATTTGTAATGACTTCCCTCAGACATTGGCTGGCTCAGATAACCTCTCTTAAAAATGTAGGTATGCTGAGATAGTATTTGTAGATTGTCTTTTCTCTAAAGATAAAGGAACTAATTTTTTTTTTTTATAAAAAGTGATGGTCAATTTTGAAACATATTTTATCCAATGTAAACTAGAGGTGATCCAAAACTCGGCTGCCCACATCCTAACTTGCACCAAGTCCAACTCACCCATCACCCCTGTGCTCGCTGACCTACATTGGCTACCGGTTGAGCAACGCCTCGATTTCAAAATTCTCATCCTGGTTTTCAAATCCCTCCATATTTCTGTCATCTCCTCCAGCTCGACAACCACCCCAGAGATGTCTGCGTTTCTCTAATTCTGCCCTCTCGAGCATCCCCGATTATAATCGCTCAACCATTGGTGGCCATGCCTTCTGTTGCCTGGACCCTAAGCTCTGGAATTCCCTGCCTAAACCTCTCCGCCTCTCTCTACCTCTCTTTCCTCCTTCAAGACGCTCCTTAAGCCTACCTCTTTGACCTCACCTGTCCTAATTTCTCCTTATGCAGCTCTGTGTCAATTTTTTCTTCTCAATACCGCTGTGAATCACCTTCGGACGTTTCACTACATTAATAACACTATGTAAATACAAGTTGTTGCTGTTCTTGTAAGGCAAATAAAACAGAAAATATTCATGTTATCATATTTGAGGTGATATTTGCTTTATTTGTTTTCAATGAAATGAGCAATAATGCCAGTATCCCAAATGTACAAACTAAAAGCTGCTATCATCTTTCAAACTGGTATGTGAAATGCAGTTTTTTAATTTGGCTAACAAGGGATACTTACTGTTACCAGTACACATTCATGCCCTCCACCCCCACGCACCATGGCTGCAGTGTGTACATCTACAAGATGCACTGCAGCAACTCGGCAAGGCTTAGTTAACAGCACCTCCTAAATCTGCAACCTCTACCACCTAGAAGGACAAGGGCAGCAAGCGCATGGGAACACCATCATCTCCAAGTCACATACAATCCAGACTCTGCAAGGGAAATCATGTTTGACAAATTTGCTAGAATTCTTTGAGGATGTAATGAGCAGGGTGTATAAGGAGGAACCGGATGTGGTGTATTTGGATTTTCAGAAGGCATTCGATAAGGTGCCACATGCGAGGTTACTGCACAAGATAAAGCTCACGGGGTTGGGGGTAATATATCATGGATAGGGGATTGGTTAACTAACAGAAAACAGGAGAGTCGGAATAAATGGGTCATTTTCCAGTTGGCAAACAATGAATTGTGGGGTGCCACAGGGATCGGTGCTGGGTCCTCAACGATTTACAATCTATATTAATGACTTGGATGAAGGGACCGAGTGTAATGTAGCCAAGTTTGCTGATGGTACAAAGATGAGTGGGAAAGCAAATTGTGAGGACACAAAAAAATCTGCAAAGGGCTACAGACAGGCTTAGTGAGTGGACAAAAATTTGGCAGATGGAGTATAATGTGGAAAAATGTGAGGTTATCCACTGTGGCAGAAATAATAGAAAAGCAAATTATAATTTAAATGGAGAGAAATTGCAAACTGCTGCAGTACAGAGAGACCTGGGGGTCCTTGTGCATGAAACACAAAAAGTTAGTATGCCGGTACAGCAAGTAATCAGGAAGGCAAATGGAATGTTGGCCTTTATTGCAAGGGGGATGGAGTATAAAAGCAGAGAAATCCTGCTACAACTGTAGTACTGCATACAGTTTTGGTCACCGTTTTTAAGGATATACTTGCATTTGAGTCTGTTCAGAGGGGTTCACTAGGTTGATTCTGGAGATGAAGGGGTTGACTTATGAAGATAGGTTGAGCCTATACACATTGGAGTTCAGAAGAATGAGATGATCTTATTGAAACTTATAAGATAACGAGGGGGCTCGATAAGGTGGATGCAGACAGAATATTTCACTCATAGGGGAAGCTAAAACTAGGGGGCATTGTCTCAGAATAAAGGGGTGCCCATTTAAAACTGAGATGAGGAAAAATTTCTTCTCAGAGAGTTGCAAATCTATGGCATTCTCTGGCCCAGAGAGCTGTGGAGGCTGGGTCATTGAATGTATTTAAGGTGTAGACAGATTTTTGAGCGATAAGGGAGTAAAGGGTTATGGGGAGCGGGCAGAGAAGTGGAGCTGAGTCCATGATCAGATCAGCCATGATCTTATTGAATGGTGGAGCAGGCTCGAGGGACCAAATGGCCTACTCCTGCTCCTATTTATGTTCTTATGGTCTTATACCTTTCATCGTCGCTGGGTAAAAATCTTGGAACTCCCTTCCCAACAGCGCTGTGGGAGGAGCTTCACCACACAGACTGCAGCAGTTCAAGAAGGCAGCTTACCACTACCTTCTAAAGGGTAATTAGGGATGGGCAATGAATGTTGGCCTTTCCAGGGACACCCACATTCTAGGAACGAATAAAATTCAGATACTTTGACACCATGGGACTGTGTATATTATACCTATACAAATGTTTGAAATAATTCATATATCTATAAAAATTATTTATAACTTCAAAACAATCTGTAATTCTCACACATAAATAACAGGAAACTATTTTCAAGAGTTAATACCGCAAATAGAAACATCTTGTAAATTTATTTCCTGGCTGCTACATCTTTCCATTTGTTGATTAGCAACAATGACACATAAGCATCTGTCTCTTCCTGTGGTTCCATCTACTCAAGAGAGATGATAAACACAGCAGATATTGCTCTTCATCGCCTTCATTTTCTTGCATAGTGTTTATAGATGTTTAAGTGTGCTGAATGATTTCACCATCTCCTTAGATTTACAACCCTTGCTCACTTATATCCCCTTACTCATATTCATCAATAGCTTTAATTGGGCTAGAATTTGCATTCTTTCACTGTCCGATTTCTTGGTGGTGTTGGCCGTTTTGCTCGAGAACCGGGTCGACGGAAAATTCCCTACCTGAGGCACTGGCGCGATCTTTGGCTGAGGGGGGACCCGTAGTTAAGTATTAAAAAGGCATTTTTTTTAAATGCCCACAAGGATCAACAGAGCTGATAAGTTGTTTTTTTTACTATTTATTTTCAAAATCTTTTGGGGTGATTTAATTAAAAAATGTTTTGGGGATTTTTGAAAACTAATTTTTTTCAATTTTTGGAGTTAGGCCCAACCCGCAGCCTCGGTGCAAATTTTTATAGATTTTTTTTATTTTTCACCCATTTTCTTTAGGCACTGCCCAATCTAGCTGAAATTGCACTTTTCCACCCAGATTGGGAGTACAAGGCCCATATTTTTCGCTGGGCAGATTTAAAAATTTTTTTTGCGAAGTTTTTGCCAGTGATTATCTTCCTAGCCGTAGTAGTTTTTTGGGCAGCAATCAGGCACTGGCGGGCTTTTGGGGAAATTCTAGCCCCTGGTCTTCTCTGAATCCAAGTTGCCAAGAAATGCCTTGGAAAACTGTTTGATAACATAAATGAAAATGTAAAGCAGAGTCCATCACTTACTGCTCATGAACAGAATTCTTCTATGCTTTTTAAACGTTAGCTTCTTCCATTAACTTTCATGCTTTTGCTGAAATATGTACAGCATCCTTCATTGTAAGACGCTTTACAATATCAGGAATTTTCTTGGAATCATTCTCTTTCAGACAAATGTTCTCAACAAGGTACAACTTACAGATGTATTTTATGTATTCCAAAAATCTTTGCATTGACTGGTAGAAAAGTGACTTGAATCTTTCCATCTTTTGAAGCAAAGTTGTTTGAAGAATGGGCTGGTACATTATCCTAATAAAAGAATACTCTAAACAGTATTTTTTTCTACAGTCAGTTTCATCAGAAAATACAAAATTTCTACCATTTAGGGAGGGCATAGTGGTGAAAAAGAGGGTCCATGTTTACATTTGCAAACCATCTGAGTGAAGAAACAGAAATCTACAGTGCAGGAGGAGGCCATTTCGTCCCATCGTGTCCGCGTCGGCCGACAAAGAGCCACACGGCCCTCAATCAGCAGCCCTGAAGGTTACAAATAAACCTATGAACAATGAACAATGGCGAAAAGTTAAAGAGCACCCAGCCCAACCAGTCCACCCCCACACAACTGCGACACCCCTTGCACCGAAACATTCTACACTCCACCCCAACCGGAGCCACGTGATCTCCTGGGTGGCGCAAAAACCAGATAAAAATCCAGACCAATTTAGAGGAAAAAAAATCTGGGAAAATTCCTCTCCGACCCATCCAGCCAATCGAAACTAGCCCAGGAGATCACCCTGGCCGTATTTGATTCCCTGCAGTACTTACCATTATATCTGCGCCGGCCAACAAGGTGTTATCCAGTCTAATCCCAATTATCAGCTGTAGGTCCGTAACCCTGCAGGTTACGGCACTTCAAGTGCCCATCCAAGCACCTTTTATATGCGGTGAAGGTTTTTGCATCCAACACCCTTTCAGGCAGTGTGTTCCAGACCCTTACAACCCTCTGCGTGAAGAAGTCTCCCCTCAAATCCCCTCGGAACCTTCCACCAACCACCTTAAAACTATGCTCCCTCATAATTGATCCCTCCACCAAGGGAAATAAGTTCTTGCTATCCACTATGTCCAGGCCCCTCAAAATTTTGTACACCTCAATGAGGTCTTCATTCAGCTTCCTCTGTTCCAATGAGAACAAACCCAGCCTATCCAATCTGTCCTCGTAGCTAAGATTCTCCATTCCAGGCAGCATCCCAGTAAACCTCCTCTGCATCCTCTCTAGTGCAATCATGTACTTCCTAAAATACGGCGACCAGAACTGCACGCAGTTCTCCAGCTGTGGCCTAACCAGAGTAAAATACAATTTTAAGCAGAACCTCCCTGTTCTTGTATTCTATGCCTCGGCCAATAAAGGCAAGCATTCGGTATATGCCTTCTTAAACACCTTATCCACCTGGCCTGCTACTTTCAGGGATCTGTGGTCAAGCACTCCAAGGTCTTTTTGTTCATCGACACTTTTAAGTGGTCTACCGCTTAATGTGTATACCCTTTCTTTATTAGCCCTCCCAAAGTGCATTACCTCACAACTTTTCTGAATTAAATTCCATTTGCCACCATTCTGCCCACCTGACCAGTAGATTGATATCCTCTTCATTATCAACCACACAGCCAATTTTAGTGTAATCTGCAAACTTCTTAATCATACTCCTTATATTCAAATCTACATTAATGTATACCACAAAAAGCAAGGGACCCAGTACTGAGCCCTACAGAATCCCACTGGAAACACCCTTCCCAGTCACAAAAACATCCATTAACTATTACCCTTTGCTTCCTACCTCTAAGCCAATTTTGGATCCAACTAGCCACTTTGCCCTGGATCCCATGGGCATTAACCTTCGTGACCAGTCTACCATGTGGGACCTCATCAAAAGCTTTGCTGAAGTCCACATACACTACACCGTATGCACTATCCTCATCGACCCTCCGGGTTACCTCAAAAAATTCAATCAGGTTAGTCAAACACGATCTTCCCTTAACAAATCCGTGCTGACTGTCCCTAATTAATCCTTGCCTTTCCAAATGTAGATTTACCCTGTCTTTCACGATTTTTTCCAATAATTTTCCCACCACTGAGGTTAGGCTGACATGCCTGTAATTACTCAGCCTCTCCCTTTTTCCCTTCTTGAACAAGGGTACCACATTAGCAGTCCTCCATTCCTCTGGCACTATGCCCAAATCCAAAGACAACTGGGAAATGATGGTCAAGGCCTCTGCTATTTCCTCTTTTACTTCACTCAACAGCCTGGGATGCATTTCATCCGGGCCTGGGGATTTATCTACTTTCAAAGCTGCGAAACCCCTGAACACCTCCTCTCACTATGTTTATTTCATCCAGAATTTCACACTCCTCCACAAAAGCAGTATCTGCATTGCCCCTTTCCTTTGTGGAAACAGACACAAAGTATTAATTAAGAACCATACCAACATCTTCCACCTCCACACAAAGATTGCCCTTGTGGTCTCTAATAGGCCCTACCCTTTCTTTAGTTATCCTCTTGCTCTTAATATATTTGTAGAACATCTTTGGGATTTCCTTAATTTTACTAGCCAAGAATTTTTCATGTTCTCTCTTAGCATTCCTAATATCCTTTTTAATTTTAGCTCTTAATTTTCTATATTCCTCCAAAGATTCTACAGTATTTAGCTGTCGGTATATGACATAAGCTTCCTTTTTTTTCTTTATCCTCCCCTGCAAGTCCCTAGACATCCACGGGGCTCTAGAATTCTTATTCCCAACCTTTTTCTTTAAGGGCAAGTTTGGCCTGAGCCTTCCGGATCGCCTCCTTGAATGCCCCCCACTGTTTCCAGTCCACTGTGGCCAAATCACTCCTCAACTTAAAGTTCGCTTTTCCCCAATTTGGGACTTTTATTCCTGTTCTATTCTTATCCTTATTCACAACTACCTTGAATCTGACTGAATTATGGTCACTGGCACCCAAGTGCTCTCCCACTAATATCCCTTTCCACCTGCCCAGCTTCATTCCCCAAAACTAAATCTAAAACTGCCACCTCTCGTGTTGGACTTGTTATACACTGACTAAAAAAGTTCTCTTGAATGCATTTCAAGAATTCCGCACCCTCAATACGCTTCACACTATATTTTTCCCAATCAATAATAGATCAGTTAAAATCCCCTACTATGGCTTTAGACTTGACAATGTTTGGGGGTCCATAATACACATCCAGCAGTGTGATTGCCCCTTTTTTATTTTTCAATTCAACCCATATGGCCTCATTTGATGATCCCTCCAACATATCATCCCTCTTCACCACTAATAGTTTATTTAAAATCAATACTGGGAACCCCATCCCATTTTTTTACCCCCCTCTCGGTCTTGTCTAAAAATTCTGTAACCAGGAATATTGATCTGCCAAACCTGCCCCTCTTTCAGCCATGTCTCTGTAATGGCTATAATGTCATACTCCCAAGTGTCTACCTGTGTTCTTAGCTCATCTGCCTTATTCGCTATACTCCTTGCATTAAAGTATATGCCATTTAGCATTGGAAGATCTCCTTCATTACTGTTATGTCTCAAATAAAGCAATGTGACGGATACTGTATACTTGAGTAAGTGTGACCTTAGTCTCTTTATTCTGACTCCAGAGTGCCTGCACAGCATGGGAGGCCTACTTATATACAGTGCTCCCAAGGGATGCTGGGATCCCTTGGGACTCCAACAGATGCGCCCCCTGGTGGCAGTAGAATGCTGGTTACAAGGTGTTGCATACGTAACATCACTTTCCACCCCCAGCCCCCAAAGCCAATAGTACACTTATTTAAAGGGTGAGACGATCTGGGGCTTTCTTCTCCCTAGTCGATCATCTTTGTGCAAACACAAGTGCAAGTGAGCTGGTTGGGCCTTCGCTGGGTTGCTGCGCAGCTGGCCTTGCTGGGGATGATGAGTTCAGCTTCGTAGTCAACCGTGATGTCGGTTGCCACTTGTGTGTGTATCGGAGGGTCGAAGTTGGTGGTGTCCTCTTCAGGTTGCTCGTGGCTGTCTGTGAATCGCAATTTGGTTTGGTCCAAATGTTTTCTGCAAGTTAGTCCATTTGCAAGTTTGACCTCAAAACACCCTACTCCTTTCTTTGGCTACGACAGTGCCAGTAAGCCATTTGGGACCATGTCCATAGTGGAGTACAAATACATGGTCATTGACTTCAATATCGCGTGACAAGTTTGCGCGATCATGGTACATGCTTTGTTGATGCCGTCTGCCCTCGACATGATCATGGAGATCAGGGTAGACTAGAGAGAGCCTGGTTTTGAGTGCCCTTTTCATGAGCAGTTCGGCAGGGGGAAACCCCAGTGAGCGAGTGGGGTGTTGTGCTGTAGCTGAGCAGGACTCGGGACAGGCGAGTCTGCAGGGAGCCTTCCGACACGCGTTTCAAGCTTTGCTTGATGGTTTGGACTGCCCGTTCTGCCTGGCCGTTAGATGTGCGGGCTTGAACGAGGCAGATGAGATGTGCTTGATCCCATTGCGGGTCATGAATTCTTTGAATTCAGCGCTGGTGAAGCACGGCCCATTGTCGCTGACAAGGACATCAGGCAGGCTGTGTGTGGCAAACATACCTCGTAGGCTTTCAATGGTGGCAGTGGACATGCCTACAGACATTATTACACTCAATCCATTTTGAATAAGCATCCACAACAACAAAAAATATTTTGCCTAGAAACGGGCCAGCGAAGTCAACGTGGATCCTAGACCACGGTTTGGAGGGCCATGACCACAAACTTAGCGGTGCCTCCCTGGGTGCATTGCTCAGTTGAGAGCAAGTGTTGCATTGGCGCAAGCAAGACTCCAAATCTGAGTCGATGCCGGGCCACCACACATGGGATCTGGCTATAGCTTTCTTTATTACTATGCCTGGGTGGGTACTGTGTTGGTCGCGTATGAAAGTTTCCCTGCCTTTCTTAGGCAAAATCACGCGAGCTGGATCAGCTCCCATGGAGGGCACAGTTTTTTTTTTTTACAGGGACAGCAAAGGATCCTGGCTGGCGAGCTGTAACAGCTGATTTTTCGTTTTCAAATGCATCCATCACCAAGAGCAAGTCTGCAGGCTGTGCCATTTCCACCAAGGTGGCGGGCAACGGTAGCCGACTGAGAGCATCAGCGCAGATCTCTGTGACTGGCTTGTGGCGTATTGCATAGTCCTATGCAGACAGCATGAGCGCCCATCTTTGGATTCGAGCAGAGGCATTAGTATTAATACCTTTGCTCTCCGAGAATAACGATATGAGTGGCTTATGGTCAGTTTCTAACTCGAACTTAAGCCCAGATACTGATGCATTTTTTTCACCCCGTAAACGCATGCCAGAGCTTCTTTTTCAAACATGCTGTAGGACCTTTTGGACAAACTCCTGGACGCATAATCAACCGGTTTCAATGTTCCTGCTTCGATTGCTTGTTGTAACACACACCCAACCCCTTACGAAGACGCATCACAAGCTAGCACTAAACGCTTACATGGCTCATACAGAACAAGCAGTTTGTTGGAACATAACAGATTTCTGGCTCTCTCAAAAGCAGTCTTGTGATTTCCCCTATACCCAGTCATCTCCCTTGCGTAGCAACACATGTAGAGGTTCTAGCAAAGTGCTTAACCCATGTAGGAAATTACCAAAATAATTGAGGAGTCCCAGGAACGACCGCAGCTCTGTCACGTCATGTGGTCTCGGCGCGTTCTTGATGGCCTCCGTCTTGGCGTCGGTGGGTCTGATGCCGTCTGCCGCGATTCTTCTCCCTAAGAACGCGCGAGCATTTCAACCTGAGTCCCACACGATCTAGCCGACTTAGAACCTCTTCCAGGTTCTGCAAGTGTTCAATGGTGTCCCGACCCGTGATCAATAGGTCGTTCTGGAAAACCACGGTGCACGGAATCGACTTTAGCAGACTCTCCACGTTCCTTTGAAAAATAGCCGCAGCCGATCAAATCCCAAACGGGCATCTATTGTAGATGAACAGACCTTTGTGCGTGTTGATGCAGGCCTTTCGAAGATTCCACTAGCTCCTGCATCATATAGGCCGAGGTCAAGTCCAACTTGGTGAACGCCTTCCCTCCTGCCAGCGTCGCAAATAGGTCGTCTGCCTTGGGTAGCGGGTACTGGTCCAGCAGCGAAAAACAGTTAATCGTTACTTTATAGACCCCACAAATTCTGACCGTGTCATCGCCCTTGAGTATCGGAACAATCGGACTGGCCCACTTGTTGAACTCAACCAGCGCGATAATGCCCTCTCGTTGCAGCCCGGCCAGCTCGATCTCCACTTTCTCTCACATCACGTATGACACCGCACGTGTCCTGTGGTGGATGGGTCGTGTACTGGGAACCAAGTGGATCTGCATCTTCGCAGCAGGGAAATTTCCGATGCCTGACTCAAACAACGACGGGAACTTGCTCAAAACCTGGGCACATGAGTCGTCGTCGACGGACGAAAGTGCTCACATGTCGTCCCAGTTCCAGCGGATTTTTCCAAGCCAGCTTCTGCTGAACAGGGTGGGGCCATCTCCTGGTACAATCCATCGTGGTAGTTCGTGCACCGCTCCATCATAGGAGACTTTTACTGCTGCACTTCCAATTACAGGGATCAGCTCTTTCGTGCAAGTTCTCAGTTTGGTAGGAATAGGGCTCAGCTTGGGCCCTTGTGCCTTATTGCACCACAGCCTCTCAAAGGCCTTTTTGCTCACTATAGACTGACTCGCACCCGTATCCAATTCCATGGATATTGGAATTCCATTCAGTTCAATTTTTAACATGATCAGTGCACATTTCGTGGTGAAGGTGTATACCCCATACACTTCTGCCTCCTTGGTTGAAATCACTAGTTCAGTTTGATCCGCCATGGATCAGTCTTCCTCTGCAACATGGTGGTTTGCAGCTCCTCTGCACATTCGCTGGAGGTGTCCCATTATTCCACAGCCTTTGCACGCATAGTGTTTGAAGCGGCATTGATGGGCTCGATGATCACCTCTGCAGCACCAACAAGGTGTTAACTGCCTCGCATTCACACTTGATGGCGGACTGTCATCTGAGGTCGTGCAGCTGCAGGCGTGTACGTTCTGCCATATGCATTCCTGCCTGAAAACGATGTTATTTTGTGTACAGTATTTGCCGATGCATCTTTATGTTGCAAAATTTGTTTGGTGTTATCGCTGGTGGACATAAATGCCTGGGCTATCGTTATGACTTTGCTCAGGTTCGGTGTTTCAACAGTCGATAGTTTGCGAAGGATAACCTCATGGCCAATGCCAAGCACAAAACAGTCTCTTGGCATTTGCTCCAGCAATCCACCGAATTTGCAATGTCCTGCAAGGGCGCTTTAGTTCGGCGATGTAGCTCGCCACTTCCTGGCCTTCAGACCGTTGACATGTGTAAAATCGATACCTTGCCATCAGAACGCTTTCCTTCGGATTTGCGTACACCCGGACCAGCGTACACAGTTCTTCATACGATTTGGTTGTTGGTTTCACCGAAGCAAGAAGATTCTTCATGAGGCCATAGGTTGTTGCCCCGCAGATGGTGAGGAGGATCGCCCTTCGTTTGGCAGCATTCTCATTCCCTTCCAGCTCGTTGGCCACGAAGTATTAGTCGAGTGGCTCCACAAAGGCTTCCCAATCGTCGCCTTCTGAGAATTTTTCCAGGATACCAACAGTTCTCTGCATTTTCACGTGATGTTTCATTATCTATTACTCGTCGCCAGTTGTTATGTCTCAAATAAAGCAATGTGACTGAGTACTGTAGACTTAAGTGTGACCTTAGTCTCTTTATTCTGACTCCAGGATGCCTGCACAGCATGGGAGGCCTGCTTATATGCAGTGCTCCCAAGGGATGCTGGGATCCCTTGGGACTCCAACAGATGCGCCCTCTGGTGGTGATAGAATGCTGGTTACAAGGTGCTGCATACACAACAATTACTACTTACGAACCCTCGTTTCGTCTGTCTTACAGATTCGCTTTCTAAAGAAGTATAAATAAAAAATAACGACTGCTGAAAACAGCATTAGCACAAGCCAATTCAAGTTGTTAGCAGTCACTGATCCGTGAATAAGCTGCCAACACAGTCCCATTTCATTTGGGGGGGGGGGGAGGGGCTGGAGGGAGAGAGAGGGGAGCCATTAAGCCCAACAAACCCATCCCATCACCCCACCTGCACACATTTCATATGCTTCAATCCTTCCTTTCTCCAAAAATTAATCAAATTGTTTTTTGAACCTATTTATACTGCCCAGTTCAACAACCCCTTTGAGTGACAAAGTTGCTGACTTCTCCTCTTAATTATTTTACTAATTTTAATGAACACACAATTTGCTGGATCATCTTTGTCAATTCCTTTTATAATCTTCAAAGCTTCAATTAGGTCATTCTAGAGTCACCTTTTTGCAACATCCTTCAGCTTTCTTCATAACATAAATTATTGATATCTGGAATCATGGTGTAATATCCTTCCTCATCCTGTCTGCAGTCTTTGACAGGGTTGACCATCCTCCTCGAACGCCTCTGCTGCATTGTCCAGCTGATTGGGACTGCTCTCACCTGGCTCCATTCCTATCTATCAAGTCATAGCCAGAGAATCTCCTGCAGTGGCTTCTCTTCCCGCTCCCTTTGGAGTTCCCGAATGATCCATCCTTGGCACCCTATTTCTCATCTACATGCTGCCCCTTAGCGACATCATCCGAAAACACTTCAGATTCCGTACTCCAGATTCATGACAACATTCGGCTCTACCTCACAACCACTTCTCACGACCCCTCCACTGCCTATGATTTGCCACGCTGCTGGTCAGACATTTAGTATTATATGAGCAGAAATTTCCTCCAATTAAATATTAGGATGTCCAGTATCTTTGGCCCCCACCACTATTCTCTAGCCACCTATTTCATCCTACCCCTGACCACTGTCTGAGGCCGAATCAGACTGTTCGCAACCTCGCCGTCCTATTTGACCCCAAGCTGAGCTTATGATCCCATATCCGCTCCATCACCAAGATAGCCGACTGCCACATCTGTTGTATCGCCCCGTCTCCATCCCTACCTCAGTCCATCTGCTGAAACCCTCATCCATGCCTTTGTTACCTCCAGACTCAACTATTCCAATGCTCTCCTGGCCGGCCTCCCAGCTTCCATAAATTGGAGTCCATCAAAAATTCTGCTGCTCGTATCCTAACTTGCACCAATTGGCTCCCTGTCCAGCAACTCATTTAAAATTCTCAACCTTGTTTTCAAATCTCTCCATAACGTCACCCCTCCCTATCTGTAATCTCCTCCAGCCCTACATCCCTTTGAGAACTGTGCATTCCTCCAATAGTGGCCACATGCATCCACAATTTCCTTCATCCCACCGATCGTACCTTCTGCTGTCTCAGCCCTAAGCACTGAAGTTCCCTCCCTAAACCTCTCCCCTCCTTAAAATCTATCTCTGATCAAGCTTTTGATCACCTGTCCAAACACAATATAGCTACATGTCAAATTGTGTCTGATAACGCATCTTGGGACATTTTACTATGTTAAAGGCGCTATACAAATGCAGGTTGTTGTTAATAATATTCCTCCTATAATTAGATGATGCGAACTGCCTTTAGCAATTCTCAGGTGAATGTTATAGGATAACAATACAATTTATCTTGATTGGCACACTTTCCTTTATAATGCATCATAGTATTCTTTTGCCATTATTACAGCTCTGCTGACCGTTTTACGTAATTTATCAACTACAATACCCAGCTCGCTCTCTCCTGATCATATTCTTATGGTTCAAATATGATCTTTGGAACCCATAGCACTGCTGCACATCCAGTGCCAGCACCTGACATTTAGAGGCACTAAGGCCTTCGAAGTTCCTGATATGCAATGCACATCATAATGCACCCTGTGCACCTACCATGTGCAAGGTGAATTATGAATTTATACACTTGAACTTAATGCAAATTGATCAGCACTCCAGATGCTCAGCACCCATTTACTCCTCCCTATGGGCCCAAGTTTCGGCCTCAGTTGCTCCTGATTTTTTGGAGCAACTGGTGTAGAACGGAGTATCTTAGAAATTCAAATTCTCGGCATTTTGTTTGCTCCAGTTCTAGCCAGTTAGAACAGTTTCACTTTGGAACAGAATTTTTTTTTCAAAAGGGTGCGTGTCCGGCCACTTACGCCCGTTTTCAAAGTTTTGGCAATGAAAACTTACTCCAAACTAACTTAGAATGGAGTAAGTGAAGATTTTTGTACGCTCGAAAAAACCTTGTCTACACTTTAGAAAATCAGGCGTAGGTTACAAATCAGGCGTAGGGAATGGTGGGGGGGGGGGGGGGAGGTTTAAAGGGAAGTTTACAAACATTAAGCATTTCAGTTTTACAAATAAAGAGCCATCATCAATAATAAATGGTAAAAACATCAATAAATCAACCAATAAATCAGTCAAAAAAATTAAGAAAATTTTTTTATTTTAAAAATCAATAAAACAAAACATTTTCTACTTACCGACTGCAGCACCGGGAGCCCTCCAACAGCGTGCTGGGATGCCTCCTCTCCCACAGTGTGTCTCGGTCAGTGTCTCTATCTCTCTGTGTGTGTGTTTCTGACAGTGAGGGGAGGAGAGGGGGGGGGGGGGAGGGATGGGGGAAGAGAGAAGGGGAGAGAAGATGAAAGGGGGGGAGAGGAGATGATGAAAGGAGGGGGGGGGGTGGAGGAGGAGAAGATGTAAGGGAGGGGAGAGAAAGGAGAAGCGGGGGGGAGGAAAGGAGGAGCGGGGGGGAGGAAAGGAGGAGCGGGGGGGAGGAAAGGAGGAGCGGGGGGGAGGAAAGGAGGAGCGGGGGGGAGGAAAGGAGGAGCGGGGGGGAGGAAAGGAGGAGCGGGGGGGAGGAAAGGAGGAGCGGGGGGGAGGAAAGGAGGAGCGGGGGGGAGGAAAGGAGGAGCGGGGGGGAGGAAAGGAGGAGCGGGGGGGAGGAAAGGAGGAGCGGGGGGGAGGAAAGGAGGAGCGGGGGGGAGGAAAGGAGAAGCGGGGGGGAGGAAAGGAGAAGCGGGGGGGAGGAAAGGAGAAGCGGGGGGGAGGAAAGGAGAAGCGGGGGGGAGGAAAGGAGAAGCGGGGGGGAGGAAAGGAGAAGCGGGGGGGAGGAAAGGAGAAGCGGGGGGGAGGAAAGGAGAAGCGGGGGGGAGGAAAGGAGAAGCGGGGGGGAGGAAAGGAGAAGCGGGGGGGAGGAAAGGAGAAGCGGGGGGGAGGAAAGGAGAAGCGGGGGGGAGGAAAGGAGAAGCGGGGGGGAGGAAAGGAGAAGCGGGGGGGAGGAAAGGAGAAGCGGGGGGGAGGAAAGGAGAAGCGGGGGGGGAGGAAAGGAGAAGCGGGGGGGAGGAAAGGAGAAGCAGGGGGGGAGGAAAGGAGAAGCAGGGGGGGAGGAAAGGAGAAGCGGGGGGGGGGGGATTTAGCTGAACGGGCCGGGCCCAAGACTTCGGGCATGGCCTGTCCCCAGCACCCGATTTACAGGTAAGTAGTGGTGGGTCGGGTCAGAGGAAGGTCGGTTGGGGGGAGGGGGGGGAGATCACGTGTCGGGTCGGGGGGGGGGGGGGGAAAGAGAGAGCAGGAGCTGGGCGTGGGAGGCAGCCTTATGCACGCAGCCCCAGTGAAGCCATTCGGCCAGGGCTAGGGGCTGCATGCTTCGGGCCCCTCCCACACAGTTTTGGACGCCTGGAGCTACTGTACATGCGTGCCCACTGTAGCGCGCATGTGCAGAGGTCCCTGCACGGTTTTCAGCGCAGGGACCTAGCTCCGCCCCCCACAGTTCGTGCTGCGCCGCGCCCGGCTCCAGAGGACCAGCAGGGAGCCGGAGAATGTGTCAGTTTTTTTTAGGCGTACTTTTTGGCACGAAAAACAGGCGTCCAGGTCGGGGCTGCGCCATTCTAGGCGCAGCCCGAAACTTGGGCCCTATATATTGTTGGATCCTTTCGTTTTAGTAGGAGTGATTTGTTGCCACCAGCTGCTGTGCTGGTTTACAGCTACTTCTGTGCTTTGATGTTTTCCTATTATGCTAACTTGTTCAACTGCTTTGCAAGAACATATAGTCATTTTCTTAAACTGTATTTCATCTGCTTTGGTGCCTTCTAACCTTTTTGGAATTTTGAACTGATTCCTAATTAAGGCTGACCATCCGTCCTTTAAAATCTGCTGTATCTGATATATTTGCCTTGGTCCTTATTGCACTCTAAGCACATCAGGCCTGCCATGCTAATATTTGCATTGAGCTGACCTTGCATTATATAGAGTGTGATCAGCTCAGTTCAGTACCCAAGAGCAGCTGTCCTGCCAGCAAAACCCAGAGATTGCATTACTGAGCCTGTAGTTTCTTGCTTCCACAAAATTTATTTTATATACATGTGCAGTTTGAACAGCTTCTAACACTGGCCCACTTTCCTAAAAGATCCAAGTCGTTATGCATCTGGTTACATCGAGGCAATAATGTGCCACAATCTCCTATTTTGGCATCACCCTTTCCTGCATATATACACACACAAGAAACTATTGCCACTCAGGATGTTATTTGCAATTTGTATCAACATTTCTCTTGGCTTTTCATTTTTTTTTAACATCTTCAATACATTCTGATAACTTTTTCAAGGGATTTACTTGACTTGGATCAGCTAAGAATACTTCCCTTTAACACCTATTTTTCTGATTTGGTAATTCTGGAACTGCCAACCAGTATCAGCTTTAAATGATTCAAGACTTTTCTCTGGGTCCATTTTTTTTTTTTAAATACCAGCGATTGGGGCACCTGGTGTCATTCATTGAGCAGGCAGTTTTGTTAAGTTTGTCATAATTAATTGCGTACATAATGCATATTTTGTCAGCCTTCAAAACAGAATTTGACAAACTGTCTTTAGTTTCTCTCTGGCAGAGTAAAATGTCTTGTTTATAGATACGTCTTTTACCAGCAAAAACAGATATTTTTTTCCACTTTTTAACATTCTCAATGATTGTATTTTTTGTCTTCTATAAGAATTTGTATGTTTTTTTAAAATTCTGATGACAAGTGCAATTTTTTTTCATATAAAACATTCCCAGGCAGCATTTCTGCTGTTAATATTTTCCTTTTCCGATCCAGGACTAGCCACAAAACATATAGCAACCACAGTGGAAAAGCTGCAAATGGCAGGATGGCTGAAAACTGAGGTGGAATCTTCCCAGCCCTGCGAGTGCAGGTTTGGAGGTGGGCCCGCTGTCAAAATGGCCCTGATTGACAGCATGTCGGAAGTCTGCTCTGAACCTGCCTCCTGGTCAGCTTCTCAAGTGTCGGGTCTGCATGCGGAGTGCAGACCCGACAGCAAGCAGCGAGCCAACCAATTAAGATCGTTAAGAGGTACTTTAAAGGTAATTTAAATGAATTTTACCAGGCATTCACCATTTTACCAAGTTTTTAAAATGAGTTTGCCGTCCCTCAGGTTCATGCCAGGTTTCTGTGACTCTCCATTGCTCTGATTACTTGACAGCTGCAGAAGTGGTATAAAAGCTACCATTTCACAGCTGTTCACTTTCCAATCTCAGAAGCTAAAGCCTTCAGGATTTGAAAGACACTTTTGAGCTGTATGCAGTTTGGAAGAATTTGCAGTGAACTATCTATCCCCTGTCACCTCCCTGGAGCAACCTCTCTCACCACTGACCGATCACTCCTGTCATCTCAACTTCAGCTGCCACCTATTCCAGCAGCGTTGGTGCCCTTGAAAAAATCTCACTTTGGTCCTCAGAATCCCACCACGATCAGCCCCATCACCAACACCAACCTTACCCACAACCTGATACTGCACAGGACACAGGGCATCAGCACCCGACCACATTGCTGCCCAGACAGCCAGGGATGGCCTCAACATGGCCACATTTACTTCACCTCACAGCTGCCACATGTGCTACGTTACCACCACCCCACACCAGCACCATAAAGCATCCCAGCAATGCCCAAGCCATTCTTTTCACACACATCACCATTGCGTGGGGTACCCTTATGTCTGACCATTCACTACAACTCACTTCCAAAGGTGCACACAAATCTGTCCTAAGAACACAAAGTGTTGACTATAAAGATTTCAATGTTTGACAACACATTAGCAGAAACTCTACATGAACACTAGCAGAAACTCTACATGAACACTAGCTAAAACACTACCTTTGTGTTTTGTTAGTTGGTATGCTTGCACTAGGATGAGGGTGAGGGGTGGCTAGTGAGATGGGGAGGTGATAATGTCGAAAGAGCGAGAGGAATGGGTGGAGGTGCAAGGTAAATTGGTGAGATTAAAGATGTGCAGGAGTAAGATAGGGAAGGCAGAGTGATGGGGATGTGATGAGTGGTACAACAGGGTGAGCTTGAATGTGGCATTGCAGTAACTTTTTATGATCCTCTGATATCATTGAAAGGTTTGCGCCACTATAGCCAGTTCCTCCCGACTATATCCCTGCTTATGCCCCCCTGTGCAATGTGCAACCAGGCTGCATTGGTGTCCTGAGGAGGTCACTTCCGCCCATTGCAAGAGAAGAGAACTCAGTGTGCTGTGACTCCCTCCATAAATATCTGGAGGGTGTCATGGGAGAGCCTAGGTGCAGCTGTGCACCTTTGTGCAGTGCTTGCAGCACCTCAAATGCTGCAAATCAGTGACAGAACTGTCAAAAAAAAGTTGACCATCGTCCCTTTAAGGAAACCAGCTGATGACGCGTCAGACCCTGTTAATTGGCCGGGAACCTCGCAGGGCAAGCTTAACAAGTTCCATCGAGGGAAGATTGTTGAGAGGGGGCAGGCTCGAGCCAGGAGCGCCTTCCCCACACCTAACCAATGCCGGCCACCCCAGACTCACCACCGTTGGCGAAATCGCAGCCAGCGTGTCCAGGACTTCTTAATATTTGCAAAACATCATAGCGACATTTATGCATTGTTCATGGATTTCACTCCAACAGTCACTTATGTCGTGATTTAGCACCTTCCTACATTTTCCCTTTTGCATGAGGCATTCAGTGTCTGGAATTGGCTTTCAGCTGCTGTGTCACTTCCAGGTGAGTGGGAAGGACCCAAGACTACCAAGCAGGGAGTCTCTCTATGGTTATATTCTCAAGCCCTTTTGTATGATGGCATTTGTTTGATACCTGCTGTTATTAGCAATAGATCATCATGTCCCACTTGAGTAAGTCAGAAGCCCTTAGGCTACAATTGGCACATGGCTTTTACAACTCTCTCCTCCTCTTCCATTGTATGGGATAACATTTACAACCTTGTCAGTGCTAATGTCAAAACATTATTGCATCTGTAACAGAGATAAGTTACTGATGCATTGACAAAGTATTATTGCACATTAACTTATGCCTTTTTTATTATTTCAGTGATTTATTTTTATATTTTATCAGTGCCCAATAAAGTAAAATATCTGGGATTCAAAGCATCGCCTGTGGAATAACCTTAGGTGCTATAAGTGCAAAATGTAGATGGAATATGCCCAGCAATTGATTATGCTGTCTCCACAATGAACCAACATACGAAAATAACAGGCAGGAAAAGATCAGCTGGTACACCAAGCTTGTTCCATACTCACGATGCCTGGAGCATCATGACTAGGCACTTGCTACCACCCCCCCTCCCCCCCACCCATGTAATCTCCTGGAAAATGCAAAAATACACATTAAAAAAACCTAGGACCAATAAGGGGAGGGGGGGGGGGGAAATGTGGAAAATTTCTCTCCGATCCCCTCAGGCGATTGAAACCAGTCCAGATCATCACATTGACAATGCATATATTAACTATTAATTTACTCACCTTTTATATGATACGATCCTTGCCCCAGCCAAGAACAAGTCCAGCTCCCTTCTGAAGGCATGCAGAGTCAGCACACACACCACACAAGCCAGCAATGCATTCCAGAGGCTCAATACCTTCAAGGAAAAGGAAAAACCGCCTAACATCTAATCTAATTATTCTCTTGCCTGGTCCCGATATGATCCATCAATAGCCACGCAATCCAGCCCTTTATTTTATATACTACTATCAGGTCGCCTCTGTAAAGTAAATTTACCCAGCTCTTTAAATCTATGAGTAACAAAGGTTTATTAAGCTAGGGATCATTCTTGCAGCTTACTTATGAACCTTTTCCAAGGTCACTATAGTCATCATCATAGACCGTCCCTCGATACGAAGATGACTTGTTTCCACGTCAAAAAGGATAAATTTACAGGACATAATATTCAAATATTATTATAAATTCAATGAAGGGCATAATATTCCAGGTCCCAAAGTACATGTTGAAGGGTGGAAGATGCCTGTGCGTGGATTTTTTTTAAAAAAACGTGTAGTGGTTGTTGCACACCAGTCACCACACGGGCTTGACAGAGCTAGGTCTTGGTCCAGTGGCAAGGATTAACCAAGACGACTGGAGATTAACTCTGCTGCACGGACCTAGCACTCACACATGTCACAGTATGGGCTAGCCCATGCTTCCCCTGGGCCCTCGCCTTGCCTCCCCACTCTCCGGCGCAGCCTCCTGCATGAGGTCGGAGGTATTGTCCTCCTGCTCCTCCTCCTCTGGGTCGTCGCCACCATCTGTATCCGTGGAAGGCGCCGATGGATTGCTGCTGTATCTGCATGTTAACTTCATTTCCTGTATGAGGCCACCTAAATCTCTGAATACCAATAGTTTCTCACCATGTAAATAAAATATTACGTTTTCCCATTTTTCCTACCAAAGTGAATAAACTCACATTATACTCCATCTGCCATCTTATTGCCCACTTACTTAACCTGTCTATATCCTTTTGCAGGTTCTTTATTACCCACCATGTGAGGGTCCCAAAATTGGATACAATACTACAGATGCGGTCTAACCAACGATCTATATCATGACAGAATTGATTTGTTCTATTAATACAACTGAATACCCGGTTTGCTTTGGCTACGGTGGGTGGGGTGGCTTGACCCATCCACCTCCACGGAGGTGTGTGGGGGACCTGACCCATCCACCTCCATGGCACGAACCTGGTATTGCAGTACTTCCAGGAACGGTGCAGTGGCTCTAGGCCTTTTGGCTAAGAGCATTGGCGCAGAGTGATCCTTGGCGTGTGCAAGGTGACCTCTGGCGTTTGTGATTTGACAAAGAATTGGAACGATTGGCTACGAATTTCAAAAAAAAAAAAAATTCTTCATTGGATGTGTACCTACAGTGATTTGTGCACAATAACAGCTGGATCTTTTTCTCTCTCAACCGCTTTCAGTCATTCTCATTCTCTCAATCATTCCCAGTTAGGTTTTTCAGTATATAAGTGAGCACAGGGCTTGGTGAAGACAGAGTTGGGTGAATCTGCTAAACAGAATGACTTGTTAAACAGAGTGACAACAGGACTTTGATGGGAGTGGAAATCCAGTGCCGAGGGGAAAGAAGGTGCTAAGTAATTTAAACCAAGGAGAGACAGTAAATAATTAAATAATCAAGAGTAATTAATTAGATCTCAGGGGATAAAATTAAAAATAGCTAAGTAGAGGATACCAACGTTAAAGAAATCCAAAATAAAAATTAGGTATACATGAATAATTAAATAATAAATAGGAGTAAGGGGATACTTAGCGGAACCCAGCACGCGAGTACAAAAGACAAGGCTGAAGTGTTTATAACCACCTTCAGCCAGAAGTGCCGAGGAGATGATCCATTTCAGCCTCCTCCTGAGATTCCCACCATCACAGAAGCCAGTCTTTAGCCAATTTGATTCACTCCACGTGATATCAAGAAAAGGCTGAGCGTACTGGATACAGAAAAGGCCATCGGCCCCGACAACATCCCGGCTGTCGTGCTGAAGACTTGTGTTACAGAGTCGCACCTCTAGCCAAGCTGTTCCAGTGCAGCTACAACACTGGCATCTAACCGACAATGTGGAAAACTGCCCACGTATGTCCTGTCCACAAAAAGCTGGACAAATCCAATCCGACCAATTACTGCCCCATCAGTTTACTTTCAATCATCAGCAAAGTGATGGAAGGTGTCGTCAACAGTGCTATCAAGTGGCACTTACTCACCAATAACCTTCTCACCAATGCCAAGTTTGGGTTCTGCCAGAACCACTTGGCCCCAGACCTCATTAGTGCCTTGGTTTAAACATGGACAAAAAAAGCTGAATTCCAGAGGTGAGAGTGACTGCCCTAGACATCAAGGCAGCATTTGACCGAGCATGGCACCAAGGAGCCTGAGTAAAAGTGAGGTCAATGCAAATAAGGGCTGGAGCCACACCTAGCACAAAGGAAGATGGTTGTTCAATTGGGGATCAATCATTACAGTCCAAGGACATCACTGCAGGAATTCCTCAGGGCAGTGCCTACGCCAAACCATCTTCAGCTGCTTCATCAATGACCTTCCCTCCATCATAAGGTCAGAAGTAGGGATGTTCGCTGATGACTGCAGTGTTCAGTGCCATTCGCAACTCCTCAGATATTGGAGCAGTCCATGCCCACATGCAGCTGGTGCATTCAGGCTTGGTGGCAAGTAACATTTGCACCATGTAAATGCCAGGCAATGACTATCACCAACAAGCAAGAGTCTAACCACCGCCCCTTGATATTCAACAGCATTACCATCACCAAATCACCCACCAACATTATCCTAGGGGGTCACCATTGACCAGAAACTGGACCAGCCACATAAATACTGTGGCTACAAGAGCAGCTCAGAGTTTGAGTATTCTGTGGCGAGTGTCTCACTTCCCGGCTCCCCAAAGTTTTTCTAGCATCTACAAGGCACATCAAGAGTGCGATGGAATACTCTCCATTTGCCTGGATGAGTGCAGCTCTAACACTCAAGTAGCGAGACACCATCCAGCTCAAAGCAGCCCGCTTGATTGGCACCGCATCCACCACCTTCAACTTTCACTCCCTCCACTACCGTGGCTGCAGTGTGTACCATCGACAAGATGCACTGCAGCAACTCACGAAGGCTTCTTCAGCAGCACCTCCCAAACCCACAACCTCTACCACTTAGAAGGACAAGGGCAGCAGGTGCATGGGAACACCACCATCTCCAAGTTCCCTCCAAGTCACACACCATCCTGATTGGAAATATATTGCCGTTCCTTCATCATGGCTGGGTCAAAATCCTGGAACTCCCTCCCTAACAGCACTGTGGGAGTACCTTCATCACACGGACTGCAGTGGTTGAAGGCAGCAGCTCACGGGCAATAAATGCTGGCCTTGCCAGTGACGCCACATCCCAGGAATAAATTTTAAAAAACTAAACTAAAAACATATGTAAGTAGATAGACGTTTAAGCAAAATGATAAGATAGCCGAGACCCGATGTCTGCAATTCCTGTGTCCTGTGTGAACGCCAGGTCGCTTCATGTGCTCTGGATAACTACATGTGCAGAAAGTATCTCCAGTTTCTCGAACTCAAGCTAAGGGTTTCTGAACTCGAGGAGCAGCTTTATTCATTGCAGGGCATACAGGAGGCTGAGAATTTCCTGGAGCGCACAATGGAGGACTTCAGATTCCTGGGGAATTGGGATCAGTTCTCGGGCAGGAGGGACGTTTACAAGATGGACAGCTTGCACCTCAACAGGGCTGAGACCAATGTCCATGCAGGGAGATTAATTAGTGAGGCTTTAAACTAATTTGGTGGGGGAGGGGTACTAGGATGAAGTATCAGAGAGGAGATACAAGATGCAGAGGGGACTGGGAAAGATAACAGCAATTAAATAAAGTAGTTCAAAAATAGGATGGATCAGTTGGGGGGAAATACGAGGCAGGCTCAAAGGCATATGCGTAAATGCCCAAATGTGGTATTTTATAATACAGCAGAGGAGGACAAAGGAGGGGAAAAATAAGAGTATGAGAGGAAGCTTGCTGGGAACATAAAAACTGACTGCAAAAGCTTCTATAAATGTGTGAAGAGAAAAAGGTTAGTGAAGATAAACGTAGGTCCCTTGCAGTCAGATTCAGGTGAATTTATAATGGGAAACAAAGATATAGCTGACCAGTTAAACAAATACTTTGGTTCTGTCTTCATGAAGGAAGACACAAATAACCTTACAGAAATACTAAGGGATCAAGGGTCTAGTGAGAAGGAGGAACTGAAGGAAATCCTTATTAGGCGGGAAAGTGTGTTAGGGAAATTGATGGGATTGAAGGCCGATAAATCCCCGGGACCTGATAGTCTGCATCCCAGAGTACTTAAGGAAGTCGCCCTAGAAATAGTGAACGCATTGGTGATCATTTTCCAACAGTCGATCGATTCTGGATCGGTTCCTATGGACTGGAGGGTAGCTAATGTAACATCACTTTTTAAGAAAGGACGGAGAGAGAAAACGGATAATTATAGAACGGTTAGCCTGACATCAGTAGTGGGGAAAATGTTGGAATCAATTATTAAAGTTGAAATAGCAGCATAATTGAAAAGCAGTGACAGGATCAGTCCACGTCAGCATGGATTTATGAAAGGGAAATCATGCTTGACAAATTTTCTGGAATTTTTTTGAGAATGTAACTAGTAGAGTGGCAGATTAGGAAAAGAGGAGGTGCAGCAAGACCTGGGTGTCATGGTACATCAGTCATTGAAAGTTGGCATGCAGGTTCAGCAGGCGGTGAAGGCGGCAAATGGTATGTTGGTCTTCATAGCTAGGGGATTTGAGTATAGGAGCAGGGAGGTCTTACTGCAGTTGTACAGGGCTTTAGTGAGGCCTCACCTGGAATAGTGTGTTCAGTTTTGGTCTCCTAATCTGAGGAAGGACGTTCTTGCTATTGAGGGAGTGCAGCGAAGGTTCACCAGACTGATTCCCGGGATGGCAGGACTGACTTATGAGGAGAGACTGGATCGACTGGGCCTGTATTCACTGGAGTTTAGAAGGATAAGAGGGGTTCTCATAGAAACGTATAAAATTCTGACGGGACTGGACAGGTTAGATGCAGGAAGAATATTCCCGATGTTGAGGAAGCCCAGAATCAGGGGACATAGTCTAAGGATAATGGGTAAGCCATTTAGGACTGAGATGAGGAGAAACTTCTTCACTCAGAGTTGTTAACCTGTGGAATTCCCTGCCGCAGAGAGTTGTTGATGCCAGTTCATTGGATATATTCAAGAGGGAGTTAGATATGGCCCTTACGGCTAAAGGGATCAAGGGGTATGGAGAGAGAGCAGGAAAGGGGTACTGAGGTGAATGATCAGCTATGATCATATTGAATGGTGGTGCAGGCTCGAAGTGCCGAATGGCCTACTCCTGCACCTATTTTCTATGTTTCTAAGTAAGGTTAGTGAGCCTCAGGCACAAGTAGCCATATGGGATTATAATATAGTGACAACAACAGAGACCTGGCTCAAACAAGGAGAGGGATCGGCACTTAATATTCCTGGCTATAATGTATTCAGGAAAGATAGGGAAGGAAAAAAAGGAGATGGTGGCAGTATTGATCAAATATACCATTAGAGTTAAAAGGGATTAAGTACTGGAGGGTTCAAAGACAGAATTTATTTGGTCAGAATTAAGGAATAATAGAGGAGCTATTACGCTGCTGGGTGTATACTATGGGCCACCAAATACTGGGAAGCAGAGAGGAGCAAATTTGGAAGCAAATTGCAGAAAGATGCCAGAACTTCAGAGTAATGATAATGGGGGACTTCAATTATCCTAATAAAGGGCTCAATTTTCCCCAATGCCATTTTTTAGCGTATTTGAAGAGTTACGCCCATTTTTTGGCAGCCTGACTATAGAAAAAAAAACGTTTAAGTTTTCCTGTTGTAATTTTTGAAATTGGAGCCTGCACTTTCACTTTGGGGGGGCGGGGGGGGGTGGAGCACAACGTCTGAGCCGAAAAAAGGAGGTCCACCCTCTTCTGCGCATGCACGGGGGAAAAAAAAAAAAGACGTTTTCTATGTGAGTGGTATGGACACGCATGCCCAGTACACCTCCCGGTCTGCATTCAGCCATTTTTAAAGAGTAAGTTGTGTGCGAGAACTTTTCTTCTGAGTGGAAAAAAAATCGGAGCTGCAATATGCAACACGGCTCAATACCAAGAATTTCTTACAGGATGAAGTGGAGGCCCTGGTTAATGTAACTGAGGTCAGATGGCATGAGCTGGACACCAACAGAGGTCAAAAAAAAGTTACATCAAGAGAAATGAAGAAACACTGGAACTAATTTTCACAAGATCACTATGCAATGGTGACCATCCCAAGGTCCGGAGGCCAGTGCAAAAAGAGGCAGGACCTTGGTCAAGCAGTTGATGTAAGCAATACTTTCATTTATTCACTGGAATAGCAACTGTAAATGTGACCATCTGTATGTCCCACCTAGCAGAAAGATATATTCTCTAAAAAGTTATATTTTCAACCTTGCAGAGGAAGGTGGCACACAACAAGAGAGAGAACACTAACAGGAGGAGGCCTGGCAAATCTGCACCCGCTGACATCCGTGGAAGAGAGGCTCGCTGCTTTGATGGGTCCAGCCTGGAGAAAAGCAACCACCACTGCACAATCTGGGCCCATATTCGAGTGAGAGGGTAAGTCCTGCAAATTCCAGTCTGGCTTTGCTAAATGTTAAGTACTGCATGGGCTAGCCGTGCTTCAGTTCATGGGGATGTCTCCATCAGCTACGCTTTGGTTGATACAATGTGCTATCATTCATCGTGATCCTTCAAATGAGCCTGCTGCCTGCGCTGTGTGAGCCTACTCATGTCACCATGCCCGCTCCTCTGTCGCTAACCATTTGTCTGTTGTGTTATATTTTGCAGAACTTGAGGCCAACCCTGACGAGGCTGAAGCTGATGCAGGAGATTCAGATGCGGATGAGCCTGAAGAGAAGAACATCTTCCAATCCCACCTTTCAGACCAAGAGCATGGGGGTGAGAGGGAGGGGAGGGGATGAAGCCTTCACTCTTGTACTCTGGAGGAGGTGCTGGTGCCGCCCACTGAAGTGCCAGCCCCTTTCTTGAGTGGTGCGAGTGTTGGGACATTTCCTGGTTTCACATTGTCCGAAGTAGCGGGTTCCAGTGGGCTGCAGCAAGCCACTCCCAGGACCCCACCGTCCGAGGCTGCGGGTTCCAGTGGGGTGCAGCGAGCCACACCCAGGGCCCCACCGTCTGAGGCTGCGGGTTCCAGTGCTCTCCTGAGATGCAGGATGTAACAGATATGGTTCAGATGATGGCAATGAGTGGGGACAGCATTGACACCATCGGTGGGGTGGGTGATGAGGTATCGGGACTGTCGGGAGAAGTAACAACACTCTCGCAACAAATGGGAACACTGTCCTGGCACATCAAGGATGGAATGTCACAGGTAGAATGTCGGAGTTGCAATAAGAGAACACGCTCAGACCCCGCGACCATTGACGGAATCAACTGCCACTCCCACTCCAATCCCCAGACCAAACTCTGAAGAGGCTCAAGCCGGGCCTTCCACATTACTGCCTAACCACCCCCCATGCCGCCCCCCCCTCCCCCTGCCCCGGCCCCCACCCCCTGCACCACCCCACCCCCACCGGGGTTAAGCACCCTCTTAGAGCCCCAACATGTGTTATTGCGTAAAGGTGAGAATTGGGTATGGGGGAAAAAAACAAGTAATTGCTTTTGAGAAAGCCAGAAACATTTTATGCTCCAACAAGCTGCTTGTATTGTATAACCCACGTAAAAGACTTGTGCTAGCATGTGATGCGTCGTCATACGGAGTCGGGTGTGTATTACAAGCTAACGTTGCGGGGAAGTTGCAACCTGTCACCTATGCCTCCAGGAACTTGTCTAAGGCCGAGAGGGCCTACAACATGATTGAGAAAGAGGCATCAGCGTGTGTTCTTGGGGTAAAGAAAATGCATCAGTACCTGTTTGGCCTCAAATTTGAGCTGGAAACTGGTCACAAGCCCCTCATATCCCTGTTCGCTGAAAACAAGGGGATAAATACTAATGACTCAGCCCGCATACAAAGGTGGGCACTCGCACTATCACCGTATAACTATACCATCCGCCACAGGCCAGGCACTGAGAATTGTGCAGATGCTCTCAGTCGACTACCATTGCCCACCACAGGGGTGGAAATGGCGCAGCCTGAAAACTTGTTGATGGTGGCGCAGCCCTCAGACTTGTTGATGGTCATGGAAGCATTTGAAAATGATAAATCACTTGTCACGGCCCGCCAGATTAGGACTTGGACCAGTCAAGATCCTCTGCTGCCCCTAGTAAAAAAACTGCGTACTGCATGGGAGCTGGGCCAGCATCCCCGATGAAATGCAAGAGCTAATCAAGCCGTTGCAGCGGCAAAAGGACAAGCTGTCCATTCAGGCAGACTGTCTATTGTGGGGTAACCACGTAGTGCTACCCAAAAAGGGCAGGGAGACGTTCATCTCGGATCTCCACAGCACATATCCGGGTATAGTAATGATGAAAGCGATAGCCAGATCCCACGGGAGGTGGCCTGGTATCGACTCTGACTTAGAGTTCTGTGTACGGCAATGCAGCGTGTGTGCTCAGTTGAGCAACGTGCCCAGAGAGGCACCACTAAGTTTGTGGTCCTGGCCCTCCAGACCATGGTCAAGGATCCATGTCGATTATGCGGGCCTGTTTCTCAGTAAAATGTTCCTGGTGGTGGTGGATGCTTTTTCAAAATGGATTGAATGTGAAATAATGTCAGGAAGCACCGCCACTGCCACCATTGAAAGCCTGAGGGCCATGTTTGCCACCCACAGCCTGCCTGACATACTGGTCAGTGACAACGGGCCATGTTTCATCAGTGCCGAATTTAAAGAATTCATGACCTGCAATGGGATCAAACATGTCACCTCGGCCCCCTTTAAACCAATCTCCAATGGGCAGGCAGAGCGGGCAGTACAAACAATCAAACAGAGCCTTAAACGAGTCACAGAAAGCTCACTCCAAACCCGCCTGTCCCGAGTACTGCTCAGCTACCGCATGAGACCCCATTCGCTCACAGGGGTGCCCCCGGCTGAGCTACTCATGAAAAGGACACTTAAAACCAGACGCTCGCTGGTTCACCCCAACCTGCATGATCAGAGAGAGCAGGCAGCAGCAACAAAATGTAAACGATGGTCACGCCACTGTGTCACGGGAAATTGATCTGAATGACCCTGTGTATGTGCTAAACTATGGACATGGTCCCAAGTGGATCGCGGGGTGATAGCTAAAGAAGGGAGTAGGATGTTTGTAGTCAAACTAGACAATGGACAGATTTGCAGAAAGCACATGAACCAAACGAGGTTGCGATTCACAGACTGCCCTGAACAACCCACAGCAGACACCACCTTTTGAGAGCCCGCAACACACACCCAAAGGATCAACGACACCACACCGGACCAGGAAATCAAACCCATCATGCCCAACAGCCCAGCAAGGCCAGGCTCACTCAGCAGCCCTGCAGGGTCAACAACACGCCAGCCCAGCGAGGGCACAGCCAACACACCAGAACAGACATTTGTACCGAGGCAGTCCACCAGGGAAAGAAAGATTCCTGACCGCCTCATCTTGTAAATAGTTTTCACTTTGACTTTTGGTTGGGGGGGGGGGGGGGGGGGGGGGGGGAGGGGGCAAGTGATATTTTATGTATCTGTAAAGCATGCACTCCCATGTTCCACCACCAGGGAGTGCATCCCCTGAAGTCCCAAGGGATCCCAGCATCCCTTGGGAGCACTGTATATAAGCCGGCCCCTAAGGCCTGTTCCTCACTCTGGAGTGTCTTAATAAAGACTGAGGTCACTGTTACTTTAACCTCCCTGTGTGCAGTCTCATCGGTGTTAGGAACACAATAAAGACGACCTCACACAATGGGCACTTTTGGCCGTCAATGATCTCCTCTTCAATATCCTATGAATTCTCCTTGCCATCCTGGCTCTGCACCAAGTCAATGCTCGCAACGGTCTGCGATCCTTCCATATCCATGTGCGGCAGGCCACTCGGCCCGGGATAGGGACGGCGTGCTTTGGCCCCTCCCACACAGTGTCGGGCTGCGAGGAGCTACTGCATATGCGCGCAAGTGCAGAGGTCCCGGCACTGTTTTCAGCGCCGGGACCTGGCTCCACCCCCGAATCAAGTTGTCACGCTGCGCCACCATCGGGGAGGCGCCAAAATGGGCCTGAAGATTTATGGCGCCCTAATCGCTCCACAAAAGCGGCGGACCTTGGGTGAGTGCGCCAGAAATTTGTACTGGCCAAAATTGGGCCCTAAATGAGTACTTTGCATCTATCTTCACTAAAGAAGAGGATGCTGCCAACGTCACAGTGAAGGAGGAGAAATTGCCTTGGATAAAAATAGACCAACAGTCACTTAAAAGGTTGGGAGCGCTCAAAGTAAAAAAAGTCACCTGGTTCAGATGGGATGCATCCTAGGTTTCTGAGGGAAGTAGGGTGGAAATTGCAACGGCTTTGGCCACAATGTTCCAATCCTCCTTCGATATGGGAATGTTGTCAGAGGAATGGAGGATTGCAAATGTTACACCTTGTTCAAAAAAAATCAAAAAAAGATGGGGATAAATCAGGCAATTACAGGCAAATCGGTCCAATGTCAGTGGTGGGAAAACTTTGAGACATTAATCTGGGACAAAATGAATTTACATAAAATTACATAGGATATACAGCACAGAAACAGGCCAACCAGTCTTTGCCTGTGTTTATGCTCCACTCGAGCCTCCTCCCGTCTTTCCTCATCTAACCCTATCAGCATAACCCTCTATCCCCTTCTCCCTCATATGCTTATCTAACCGCCCCTTAAATGCATCTATACTATTCGCTTCAACCACTCCCTGTGGTAGCAATGTCACCACTTCTGAATTCCTCATTTGATTTCTTGGTGACTATCTTATATTAATTGCCTCTAGTTATGCTCTTCCCCACAATTGGATATACTCTCGCTGTATCTACTCGATCAAAACCTTTCATGTTTTTAAACACCTCTTTATTAGGTCACCACTCAGCCCTCTCGTTTCAAGAGAAAAGAGACGCAGCCTGTTTATCCTTTCCTGATAGGTGTACCCTCGCATTTCTGGTATCATCCTTGTAAATCTTCTCCGCATCTTCTCCACTGCCTCTATAATCCTTTTATAATATGGCGACCAGAATTGCACACAATCCTCCAAGTGTGGTATAACCAAGGCACAATACAAGTTTAGCACAACTTCACTACTTTTCAATTTTACCCCTCTAGAAATAAAACCTATTGCTTGGTTTGCTTTTTTTTTAAAATAAAGGCAGTGTTAATCTGTGTCAATACTTTGTGATTTGTACTCCTCGATCCCGAGACACGGAGTCAGTTTCCACATGGACGCAGATGACACCCAGCCCTACCACTCCACCACTTTTGTCGACCCCTGCTTGATTGTCTAAAGCGTCAGATTGCTTGTCCGACAAGCAGAAATGTTCTCCAATTAAATATTGGGAAGACCGAAGCCATTATCTTTGGTCCCCGCCACAAACTGCGTTCACTAACCACTGCCTCCATCCCTCTCCCTAGCATCAATCTGAGGGTGAACAAGACTGTTCGCAACCTAGGTGTCATATTTGACCCCAAAATGAATTTTCAGCCACATATCCACAGCATAACTAAATCCGCCTATTTCCACCTCCATAACATTGTCCGCCTCAGCTCTTCTGCTGCTGAAACCGTCATTCATGCCTTTGTTACCTCTAGACTTGACTACTCCAACTCACTCCTGGCCGGCCTTCCACATTCCACACTACGTTAACTGGAAGTCATCCAAAACTCAGCAGCCCGTGTACTAACCCGCACCAAGTCAAGATCACCCCTTGCTTTCTGACCGACATTGGCTCCCAGTTAAACAATGCCTCAATTTCAAAATTCTCATCCTTGTTTACAAATCACTCCATGGACTTGCCCCATCCTATCTCTAATCTCTTTCAGCCTCACAATCCCACAGGTTGTCTGCGCTGCTCAAATTCTGGCCTCTTGAACATCCCTCATTATAATTGCTCAACCATCGATGGACGTGCCTTCAAATGCCTGGGCCCTAAGCTCTGGAACTCCCTCCCGAAACCTCTATGCCTCTCTACCTCTCTTTCCTCCTTCAAGACGCTCATTAAAATCTACCTCTTTAAACAAGCTTTTGATCATCTGCCTTAATTTCTTCTGTGACACGGTATCAAATTTATGTGTTTGTCTGTAGCACTGTTGTGAAGTGCCTTGGGATGTTTTACGAAGTTAAAGGCGCTATATAAATGTTATTATTTACTCCTCTACCCCATTTAGATTCTTATTTTCCAAGTAATATGTGACCTCTATTTTTCTTACCTCACATTTATCTGTGTAGAATTTCATTTGCCAATTATATGCCCATTCTGCAAGTTTATTAATGTCTTCTATTTATTGCAGTCCTCCTCAGTATTGGCTATCCCCCCCAATTGGTGTCATCCGCAAATTTAAAAGTTGTGTTTTTGATTCCAAAGTCTATATCGTTAATATAAATTATGAACAGCAGTGATCCCGTAACTGATCCTTGTGGAGCAGCACTTCATACCATCTGCCACTCTGAATAATTACCCTCTACCCAAACTTTCTGCTTTGTCTTGAAGCCAGCAAGCTATCCATTCTGCTACTTGTCCCCCGACTCCGTATTCCCTGATCTTACTCTTAGTCTATTTTGTGTTATCTTATCGAAGGCCTTTTGAAAATCCCATCTCTTCAAAAAATTCAATTAGGTTGGTCAAGCAAGACTTTTCCTTTTGAAATCCATGCTGACTTTTATATTTTTCATTTCTAGGCGTTCTTCTATTTTCTCCTTTAGTCAGGGTTCCATTATTTTTCCTACAGCCGACGTTAAGCTGACTGACTTATAGCTTCCTGGACATGTTCTATCTTCCTTCATAAATATTAGCTATCCGCCAGTCCTCTGGCACTACACCTTTCTAAAGAATTACTAAATGTGTGTAGTCAAGCCTCTGCTATTTCTTCCCTAGCTTCTTTTAAAATGTGCGGATGTAATCCGTCTGGACCAGGGATTTTATCCTCTGAGTTTCATTAGTTTATTTAGTATATCTCCGCATTTTATTTTAAATGCAGTTAACTCATTACTAATATCATCCAATGTCATCTCCACCTGTTTTATCTCTCAGGCAAATACTGAAGCAAAGCAATTAGTTATCTCTCTATTGCTGCCTGTGGCATTATCCTCTCCAAATTGGCACTTGGAAAAGTATGGGTTAATAATTGAAAGCCAGCAATGATTTGTTAAAGGAAAATAGAGTTTGACGAACTTGATTGAGTTCTTTGATGAAGTAACAGTGTGGATGAAGGTAGCGCAGTTGATGTTTGACAAAAGTACCACAGAGTTGTTAGCAAAATTGAAGCCCTTGGGATTAATGGGGCTGTGGCTGCATGGATACAAATTAGGCAAGGGACAGAAAGCAGAGAATTATGGTGAACGACTATTTTTCAAACTGGAGGGAATTGTGCAGTGGTGTCCCCAGAGGAGGAAGAACGAGGAGAGGCAATATAAACAAAATGGTACAATTTTAAAGGGGATGTAGAAACAGAGAGACCTGAGGGTATACGTACTCAAATCTTTGAAGCTCGGAAGACAAGCTAAGAAGGCTATTAAAAAGGCATATGGGATCCTTGGCTTTATAAATAGAGGCATAGACGACAAAAGCAAGGAAATTATGCTTAACCTTTACAAAGCACTGGTTAGGCAGGAACAGTAGCATAGCGATTATGTTACTAGACTAGTAATCCAGAGGCCTGGACTAATGATCCAGAAACGTGAGTTCAAATCCCACCATGGCAGCTGGGGAATTTGAATTCAGTTAATTAAATAAATCTGGAATAAAAAGCTGGTATCAGTAATGGTGAGCATGAAATGATCGGATCATTAAAAATCCATCTGGTTTCCATTAGGGAAGGAAATCTGCCGTCCTTACCTGGCCTACATGCAACTCCAGACCCACAGCAATGTGGTTAACTCTTAACTGCACTCTGAAATAGCTTAACAAGCCACTCAGTTGTACACAATTGCTACAGGAAACAAGAATAAAACCGAACGGATCATCCGACATTGACCTCGGCACCAGCTTCAGATACGACAAGAGCACACCCAGCTCAGTGAAACCGACAAAGTCCTCTTCACTAACAACTGCGAACTCGAGCCAAAATTGGGTGAGCCGTCCCACATACTAGTCAAGCAACGGGTCTGACAGCCATACTCACAAAATCAGACCTTTCAGCCAATGTCCCAGATTCCTCCATCATCATTCCTGGGTAATGTCTTGTCCCACCAGCAGGACAGACCAACCTGAGGTAGCAACACGGTGGTGTATAGTCAGGAGAGAGTGGCCCTAGAGTTCCCAACCTTGACACCGGGCCCCTTGAAGTCTCATGGCTTCAGGTCAAACATAGGCAAGCCATTTAAGTTTGGATTCCTGTCCAAGCTAGCCGCTCATGAGATCAAGCAAGCCGCAGCAAATCTTGCCCGCTCCGATCTCAAAGATCTGTGATTGAAAGCGAATTCATCCAGTTTTCTAGCTTGGTGGCATCCTCAACAGAGCTTCAAACCTCAATTTGTATCAAACAAACTAAGTCAGCAGAGCTGAGAATATACCAATTCCTCCATAGACACGCCCTCCCCCAAACCTTTTCTAACATTGAAATAGCTCTTCGGATATATCTGTCGATGACGGTATCAAATTGCAGTGGTGAGTGGTCCTTCTCGAAACTAAAACGCATCAAGGATGAAGTTAGGAACCAAATGGGACAAGATCGACTTAATAGTCTTTCAATCATGAGCATTGAGAGCGAAGTACTGAGAGGACTTGACTTCTCGAAAATTAATGGCTAGTTTAGCTGACAAAAATCTAGGAAAAGACCAATGTAATGGTTATACTTGTAGTTGCCTCTGTGGAAAAAAACTTAATGCAAATGACAAATGATGGTCTTCCAAAAAAATTGCGCTGTCTTGTTCTAAATTGTTGTCGTTGTCAATTTAGTTTCAAAGTGTGAGGATTTTTTAAATTAAAGCTCTGTTGTTTACTGTTTATACAGGGTTTCATCAAGGTATCGGTTTGATTGTTTGGAAACAGAATAAAATATTAAATGAGTGTTGTCATAGTATCAATGAGAACATAACCTGAGATGTAGACTTGACCTGATACATATTCATTATAATGCCCTGTGAATTAAGCTCACTAATGTCATTTACTGCAGGATGTAAATGCGAGTAGGGGCCCATGGCTGGGGTACTGCCCAGGGCCCGAGGCACCCTTAAACCGTCCCTGCCTCTACTGCCTAAAAGGACAAGGGCAACTAACGATTGGGAACACCATCACCCTCAAGTTCCCCTCCAAGTCACACACTGTCCTGACTTAGAAATATATCGCCGTTCCTTCATCGATACTAGGTAAAAATCCTGGAACACCCACCCTAACAGCACTATGGGAGTACTTTCACCATGCAGACTGCAGCAGTTTAAGGCGGCGGCTCAACACCACGCTTTCGAGGACAATTTGGGATGGGCAATAAACGCTGTCCTTGCCAGCGACGCCCATATCCCAGGAACAATTTTTTTTTTAATTCTCTGCCAATCTGCTATCTGGACTTAAGTGGCATGCATTCCTATGGGAAGACAAAATGTACTCCATTTTGTGCTAATGAAAACCCTACAGACCTTTCAATATCTTGAATTGGAGACACCTAGATTCCTCTACCCCTCTTCCCCGCCCCACCCTCCCCAAAAATAAATTCTACTGGAAACTGTGCACATTTGGAGATTGAATGAGGACAGGGTTGGACTCAGCTGCATACATGCCAATCAGAATATTCAGCAGGTATTGAAAAGGAAGCTTCCATTAAATTGGAGAAAGAAATTCGGGCACCCTTGCTCGTGGAACTCTAGCATCCCTGCCCCATTAGAGCTAGGCCACTCGGGTGATTTCAGGAAGCACTTCTTCACACAAAGGGTAGTGGAAATCTGGAACTCTCTCCCCCAAAAAGCTGTTGAGGCTAGGTCAATTGAAAATTTGAAAAATGTTGGGCAAGTATATTAAGGATTATGGAACCAAAGCGGGTAAAAGGAGTGAAGATACAGATCAACATTTAATTGATTGGTGGAACAGACTGCAGAGGCTTAATGGCCTTCGCCTGTTCCTATGTTGTGTGTGTCTGGTACCCTACCCATTCCCTCTCTTCCTCCCCCACCACACAACATAAACCACTGGCTGGTGCACAATGGAGTCAGCAGCACTATTGGCACTAGACATTACAGCCCTGTTTTTCTGTCACATCGTGAGGGGCACACCCAGAGTACTCTACCATAAAATTGTGCAAGTCAGCTGACCTGGCGTTATCCGGTGTGATCGATTCATTTATGGGAACACAGCGCCCGAGTGCCGCAGATGCCAATATATCAACCCCATGTGACAACACTGGTTAAATCTATAGTAATCAGCTAGTTTGTTTTCCTAGACCACTTTATTTTTTAAATAATATAGCAAAGTGCAATTATGGCCTTTAGCATCATAAGAACATAAGAATTAGGAACAGGAGTAGGCCATCTAGCCCCTCGAGCCTGCTCCGCCATTCAATAAGATCATGGCTGATCTGGCTGTGGACTCAGGTCCACTTACCCGCCCTCTCCTCGTAACCCTTAATTCCCTTATTGGTTAAAAATCTATCTATCTGTGACTTGAATACATTCAATGAGCTAGCCTCAACTGCTTCCTTGGGCAGAGAATTCCACAGGTTCACAACCCTCTGGGAGAAGAAATTCCTTCTCAATTCGGTTTTAAATTGGCTCCCCCGTATTTTGAGGCTGTGCCCCCTAGTTCTAGTCTCCCCCACCAATGGAAACAACCTCTCTGCCTCTATCTTGTCTATCCCTTTCATGATTTTAAATGTTTCTATAAGATCACCCCTCATCCTCCTGAACTCCAAGTAAAGACCCAGTCTACTCAATCTATCATAAGGTATCCTCCTCATCTCCGGAATCAGCCGAGTGAATCGTCTCTGTACCCCCTCCAAAGCTAGTATATCCTTCCTTAAGTAAGGTGACCAAAACTGCACGCAGTACTCCAGGTGCGGCCTCACCAATACCCTATACAATTTCAGCAGGACCTCCTGCTTTTGTACTCCATCCCTCTCGCAATGAAGGCCAACATTCCATTTGCCTTCCTGATTACCTGCTGCACCTGCAAACTAACTTTTTGGGATTCATGCACAAGGACCCCCAGGTCCCTCTGCACCACAGCATGTTGTAATTTCTCCCCATTCAAATAATATTCCCTTTTACTGTTTTTTTCCCCCCCCCCTCCAAGGTGGATGACCTCACACTTTCCGACATTGTATTCTATCTGCCAAACCTTCGCCCATTCGCTTAACCTATCCAAATCTCTTTGCAGCCTCTCTGTGTCCTCTGCACAACCCGTTTTCCCACTAATCTTAGTGTCATCTGCAAATTTTGTTACACTACACTCTGTCCCCTCTTCCAGGTCATCTATGTATATTGTAAACAGTTGTGGTCCCAGCACCGATCCCTGTGGCACACCACAAACCACCGATTTCAAACCCGAAAAGGACCCATTTATCCCGACTCTCTGCTTTCTGCTCGCCAGCCAATTCTCTATCCATGCTAATACATTTCCTCTGACTCCGCGTACCTCTATCTTCTGCAGTAACCTTTTGTGTGGCACCTTATCGAATGCCGTTTGGAAATCTAAATACACCACATCCATCGGTACACCTCTATCCACCATGCTCGTTATATCCTCAAAGAATTCCAGTAAATTAGTTAAACATGATTTCCCCTTCATGAATCCATGCTGCGTCTGCTTGATTGCACTATTCCTATCTAGATGTCCCGCTATTTCTTCCTTAATGATAGCTTCAAGCATTTTCCCCACTACAGATGTTAAACTAACTGGCCTATAGTTACCTGCCTTTTGTCTGCCCCCTTTTTTTTTTTAAACAGAGGCGTCACATTAGCTGCTTTCCTCCCCAGAGTCCAGAGAATTTTGGTAGATTATAACGAATGCATCTGCTATAACTTCCGCCATTTCTTTTAATACCCTGGGATGCATTTCATCAGGACCAGGGGACTTGTCTACCTTGAGTCCCATTTTTGCTTTGAGTACTGTTGAGGGGGATGACTCATCAGGGGAGGGCAGCAGCAGCCAAGTTCGTGGCACCGTGGCTGGCTCTGTTGCACAGGAGGGCAGGAAAAAGAATGGGAGAGCGGGTGATCGGGGATTCAATTGTAAGGGGAATAGATAGGCGTTTTTGCGGCCGCAACCGAGACTCCAGGATAGTATGTTGCCTCCCTGGTGCAAGGGTCAAGGATGTCTCGGAGCGGGTGCAGGACATTCTAAAAAGGGAGGGAGAACAGCCAGTTGTCGTGGTGCACATTGGTACCAACGACATAGGTAAAAAAAGGGATGAGGTCCTACGAGACGAATTTAAGGAGCTAGGAGCTAAATTAAAAAGTAGGACCTCAAAAGTAGTAATCTCGGGATTGCTACCAGTGCCACGTGCTAGTCAGAGTAGGAATCGCAGGATAGCTCAGATGAATACGTGGCTTGAGCAGTGGTGCAGCAGGGAGGAATTCAAATTCCTGGGGCATTGGAACAGGTTCTGGGGGAGGTGGGACCAGTACAAACCGGACGGTCTGCACCTGGGCAGGACCGGAACCAATGTCCTCGGGGGAGTGTTTGCTAGTGCTGTTGGGGAGGAGTTAAAATATGGCAGGGGGATGGGAACCAATGCAGGGAGACAGAGGGAAACAAAAAGGAGACAAAAGCAAAAGACAGAAAGGAGATGAGTAAAAGTGGAGGGCAGAGAAACCCAAGGCAAACAACAAAAAGGGCCACTGAATATAAAGGGGCTGCAGGAAGGGTCAAAACTAAAAATCATGGTTTAAAAACTAGGATTAAAACACTCTACCTAAATGCACGCAGCATTCGAAATAAAGTAAATGAGTTGACGGCACAAATCATTACAAATGGGTATGATTTGGTGGCCATTACAGAAACATGGCTGCAGGATGGCCAAGACTGGGAATTAAACATACAGGGGTATCTGACGATTCGGAAAGACAGACAAGAAGGGAAAGGAGGTGGTGTAGCTATGTTAATAATGGATGATATCAGGGCAGTTGTGAGAGACGATATTGGCTCTAATGAACAAAATGTTGAATCATTGTGGGTGGAGATTAGAGATAGTAAGGGAAAAAAGTCACTGGTGGGCGTAGTTTATAGGCCCCCAAATAATAACTTCACGGTGGGGCGGGCAATAATCAAGGGAATAATGGAGGCATGTGAAAAAGGAACGGCAGTAGTCATGGGGGATTTTAACCTACATATTGATTGGTCAACTCAAAACGCACGGGGTAGCCTGGAGGAGGAATTCATAGAATGCATACGGGATTGTTTCTTAGAACAGTATGTAACAGAACCTACAAGGGAGCAAGCTATCTTAGATCTGGTCCTGTGTAATGAGACAGGAAAATAAACGATCTCCTAGTAAAAGATCCTCTCGGAATGAGTGATCACAGTATGGTTGAATCTGTAATACAGATTGAGGGTGAGGAAGTAGTGTCTCAAACGAACATACTATGCTTAAACAAAGGGAACTACAGTGGGATGAGGGCAGAGTTGGCTAAAGTAGACTGGAAACACAGACTAAACGGTGACCACAATTGAGGAACAGTGGAAGACTTTTAAGGAGCTCTTTCATAGTGCGCACCAAAAATATATTCCAGTGAAAAAGAAGGGCGGTTAGAGAAGGGATAACCAGCCGTGGATAACCATGGAAATAAAGGAGTATCAAATCAAAGATCAATGCGTATAAGGTGGCCAAGGTTAGTGGGAAACTAGAGGATTGGGACATTATCCAAAAGTGCTTTAGAAATTACTGTTATGCTACATTTTATGCATGGATTCCTGTTCACCCAACTTCATAATTTTATCCACAGAAACAGAAGTATATAATGTGTTTACCTACCTTAGATACAAAATCAAAAAGCAGTTGAACATGAGACAATAGGAATAGGGTACTGCACATTGGATTCTGTGGCATTGTGTTGGAGCCAAGTATTTAAACTGGAGCCAAAATAAAATTATGCCACCACTAGACAATTGACATCTTTTGGAGGGGTTGTGGGGCAAAGAGGCAACTTGTTGAAACTGATTTAGATTTGGTGGCAGTATGTTATGATTTTTGCACTGCGTGTTTGCTGCAAGAGACATGAATTTGCCATGTAATTCTTCAGATGACAAGGCTGTGAAGTGCCGTGAAATCAGGCAGCAGAAATGGATTGCTCATGCTGAATGCAAATGTACAATAATTACATTTGTTTGCCACTGTACACATCATGCCAAAAGTTTACTCCTCATTTTCTGGAAGCAGTAAAATCTAATATAGCTCAGTCAACACGAGTGTTGTAATGGAATGAAAAAGCTATGAGAAGTAAATCAACAGATTTAGTAGCTACGAACATAAAGGGTACCAACTTACATTGACTTTGAAGCTCTGCAAACTGCCATCCAGGAAGTGGATATTGCAGACGACCTCTGACCGATGTTTGTCTCTTGGTATCTCAAAAGCACGTATGTGGTTTGTCCTCCCACCGAGCACACGAAATCGTGATGTCATCACTATCTCTCCAACACCTAGATACAAATATTAAAAAGATATAGCTAAGAGTACAACTTAAACACAAGTCCTGACCAAGTCACCAGTTCAGTATTAACTTCCATAGGCAGCAATTCCATTTGTACCAAATAGTCCTTAGAAATCTGAGGCTTGCAACAATAAGCATCATCTTATTGACCATATAAATGAACTCTAAGCTGTTATTGATGCTTGGCTGCACCATCCTAGGGCAGTGAACGGTGTTACCTTTCGGCTCTGCGCAAGGCAGGATGCTGCTCCTTGTCCAGTTTCTGGCGACTTCCCCCATACCACTTGCTTTTGTAGCTGCTCCCAACTTCCCCCTGTGCGCACTGACGACTCTTGTCTAGACCCTTAAATCCTGCTACTGTTCTTGCATTCCTTCCTGCTTTTTTTCACCTGGCTCCAAGCGCAGTAAAAAAAACTCCTAGTGAGGATTGTGAAGTGCCCCACCTGACGCTGCCTGATGCAGAAGACAACAGAATGACAAAGAGACAGCAACATAAAGATCACAGGCATAAGTAAATACAACTGCCCCAATCTATCATGAGCAACACCAGGGAAATCTACTAGTAATATCTTAAATTTGGTGTGTGGGGCACAATTTGCATTCAAAATGCACTGTGGTTTGTTTACTGCTAATTCTCAATTGGTAGTTTTTGCTCCTGTTCTACCTGGCACATTCCTTCTTCCATTTGGTTGTTGGTGCTTTATGAGAGCATTCCAAATATCATGTACACTTTCAATTGTGATACTTTGAGGCATGAAGAATATCTGCTGGTTTTTTATGCATCCATATTCCTGCAGAACCATTGGCCTAGATTTTTCGATTGTCTCACCACTGGTAACCCATTTAAATGACTTCTGATTGGAAACCCAAAGTCATTTAGTAAAAAAAATAATTTTCTTGCATTTTATATAGCACCATTAACATAGTGCTTCACAGGAGCATTATCAGATAGAAATTGACACCGAGTCAAAGAAGGAGACATTAGGACGTGACCAAAAGCTTGGTCAAAGATAGGAGCAGCGAGGTGCTTAGGGAGGGATTACCAGAGCTTAGAGATTAGATGGCTGAAGGCACAGCCCTTAAATGATAGTGAAAGAAAGTCGGGATGGACAAGAAGCCAGAGTAGTAGGAACACAGATCTGAGGGTTGTAGGGCTGAAAGAGGTAATTGAGTTAGGGAGGAGCAAGGCCATGGAGGAATCTGAACATGAGAATTTTTAAATCGAGCCGTTCAGGGACCAGGAGCTAATATAGGTCAGCGAGCACACGAGTGATGGGTGCATGGGACTTGGTGCAAGTTAAGATACAGGCAGCAGCGTTTTGCATAAGCTTAAGTTTATGGAGGGTGGAAAATAGGAGGCTAGCCAAGAGAGCATTTGAATAGTCGAGTCTGGAGTTAACAAAAGCATGGATGAGTGGTTCAGCAGCAGATGGAGATGGACAATTTTATGGAGGTGGAAGTAGGCAGTATTAATGTTGGGAGTGGATTATGGGGTCAGAAGCACAGCTCAGGTAGGATGCTGAGGTTGCAAACAGTCTGGTTCAGCCTAAGACAGTGACCAGGGAGAGGGATGGAATTGGTGGCTAGGGAATGGAGTTTGTGTCGGGGGCCAAAGACAATGGGGCCAAAATTCAGAGTCTCAGAGACTCGTTACTGTCAGTTTGCGGCGGCCATTCGGCGGAATCCCGTGGCCACCGCATTGTTGTCAAACGGCCGAACCGACCCAAATTCGGGTTGGGGATTTTTCGGCCTGGTCCTGATTCCGCCCGATCCTGGAAACCGCCGCAAGTAAGTCATTAGAATGTGTACCACCACTTTCCCTTGCCTTAAAAATGCACCGACCCACTAGTTGAAAACTCGTTGCCCCGCCATGCGGTGCCCCCGACAGCTTTCTCTGTCGGTGCACCTTCTCCGCACTGAGTGCGGCACGGCAGTATTGCAGGCTTACTGCCAACGATGTATTCCTTTTTGCCGGCCGGCAAGATAGTGCCCCTGGGTTCGGCCAGGCCAACGGGCAGCCTGGCACCCCTTCTTGGATGCCAGACTGCTGGCCCAGCTGAAACCCTCCCTAGTGGCCCAAGATTTTAAAAAAGTGACAGATGCTCTCCCCTTTAACGGATGGGAGCAAGCGTGGTGACGCACATGTTCTGTGACGTCAGCACTACTCCACTGCTGATCGACAGTGGCGGAGTCCCGGTCCCGACCAAAATTCAGTCCCTTCCTATCTATATCCTGCACCCACTATGACCAATTTCCGTTGGGATTTCAAAGTCCTGAAAATCGCTCATCCGACCGCATCATGGATCCCTGTGGCAAGTACATTTTTTTTTAAATCATAGGCACGCCTCTTGTGCTACTTAATTTCGGCCTCAATGGCTTAATTGGAGGAAAGTTTTGGCTGACCACAGCTGCAGGTCTGGTTAAAGGAGTATACACTTCTGGTCTCCATATTACAAAAAGGATATAGAGGCACTGGGGAAGATGCAAAATAGATTTACAGGGCTGATACCAAAACTGAGAGATTATATCTCTCAGGAAAGACTGAATAGGTTGGGGCTCTTTTCTCTGGAAAAGGGAAGACAGAGGTGACCTAAAATTATGAAATGGTTTGATAGACAGAGAAGTCCAAAACTAGGGGCCATAAGTATAAGATAGTCACCAATAAATCCAGTAAGAAACTCAGGAGAAACTACTTTACTCAGAGTGATTAGAATGTGGAACTTGCGACTACAAGGAGTAGTTGAGGTGAATAGCATTGATGCATTTAAGGGGCTGCTGGATAACCAGATGAGGGAGAAAAGAATAGGTTACACTGATAGGGTTAAATTAAATAGGGTGGGAAGAGGCTCGTGTAGAGCATAAACACCAGCATGGAACAGTGGGGTGAATGGCCTGAATCTGTGCAGTCAATTCTATGACTACTTCAATGACTCTTGTTAGTGTCATTGGAACCAAACTCCAGTAAGTGTGCTTTAATATCTCACCCAAGTAAGTCCTGACAGCAAGCGATGGCAAGCTATTTTACTATAGACATCACAGCCAAGTCCTCATCCAGTATCCCTGCACAGTAGAGAATGGTTTGTAGGTTAGGTAGGCCAGCAAATTGGTACACAGAGGCTAGCATAAAACAGTAGAGACCTGCAATCATGGTGAAAGCAGCTTTTGACAACCACCCACAGTCTACTTCCTCTAGTTGAGCTTCCATCACGTCATCATATCAGTCCAGAGGCCTGCCAATCTGACTACTGCACTTGAGAAATCTACACTCACATGTAGGGTTTCTGTTGCCCATCATGGAGTGCATACTCTTCATAGGGACATATCTCAACACTTACCTACCAAAGTCCTGCAGGTTTAGGCACAGATTGATAAGAGTCAATACGTAGGAACCCCCAAGAGTGTGCAGGGGTGGAGGAGTTTACCCAGCTAAAAACACACAATCTACTAGAGTTGATTTCCACTGCATGTTAAATAGGGCCACCCTGTTGAGCCATTGGCTTGCAGTGTTATCTAAAGCCAAGTGGGAAGAATCCCAATCCGTGTGGCTGCTTCCATTAATGAGCCAGGCTGGCTGGAAATTTATCAACAAGTGCCCTGGAGTACTACAATTCTCCCTGGTTCAGGTACTGGAAATCAGACACAGATGGTTGATTTGGCTCTGAATTACTAATGCTAGGCATGTTACCTTAACCTGAGACACCCCATTTAGCTGCCCCTCCACCCCAGCAAAATACTCATTAAGTGATCAGATAACTGGCCATTGTAGGTTTGAGCTCTCGTAGCAGCACATCTCACAGTAACATGCACGACTGCATAGTTTTCATTCTCCTGACTGCAATGTGTACACATAATCTGAAAACAGTCATGGTAGATACTGAGCCCTGGATATACGCGCATGTGTTTTCTCATCCCCAGCCTCCAGGTAATCCTAGATTTTTCTCATCAGCTTCAGAAAGGCATCTGCTACAGCATACACAGGGCAGTTTGGGTCATGCCAGCCAACTTGATGGTCTAGGCATCCAAGTCCAGTGCCACATACTTAGCTTAGTTATCACCAACTGCTTAATCCAAGTCTTCATGTGAGGGGCTGTGGCACAGAGCTGTACCCACCATGAGGCCAACTTTCTCTACCTGTTGGTCGCAGTGACTTCTTTCTGTCAAAAATCCACCACACAGCTTAATCCTGAAATTTGAACATAAACTGGGAGAAGTCCTTCTATTGCATGGCCAGGAATTCTGAACCATAATAAGAACTACTAGACACGTCATATATGCCCACAAACTTCAACTGCATTATCCTTTTGCTGTCATTGAAGAGGAGAAAGATCAAAATGTACTTCACCCTTTTGAGCTCATGTCGGACTGTACCCTGACTGAAGTGGATGTCCATCAAGACCCCTAGGCACCAATTTGAATAACTGGGACAGTTAGTAATGGGGAACATGGAGATGGCAGAAACTCTGAACAAATATTTTGCATCAGTCTTTACGGTAGAGGACACTAACAATATTCCGACAATGGATAGTCTAGGGGCTATTGGGGGGCCGGGGGGGGGGAGGGGAAAGGGGGAAGAACTTAACACAATCACAATCACGCAGGAGGTGGTACTGAGTAAGACAATGGGGCCAAGTTTCGGCCTGAGTTGCTCCTGTTTTTTTGGAGCAACTAGTTTAGAACGGAGTATCTTAGAAATTTGAATTCTCGGCATTTAGTTTGCTCCAATTCTAGTCAGTTAGATCAGTTTCACTTTGGAACATAATTTTTTTTTCAAAAGGGGGCGTGTCCGGCCACTTACGCCTGTTTTCAAAGTTTAGGCAGTGAAAACTTACTCCAAACTAATTTAGAATGGAGTAAGTGAAGATTTTTGTACGTTCGAAAAAACCTTGTCTACACTTTAGAAAATCAGGCGTAGGTTACAAATTAGGCGTAGGGAATGGGGAGGGGGGGGGGTTTAAAGGGAAGTTTACAAACATTAAACACTTCAGTTTTACAAATAAAGAGCCATCATCAATAATAAATTTAAAAAAAATAAAAAATAAAAAACATTTTAAAAATAAATAAAACATTTTCTACTTACCGACTGCAGCACCGGGAGTCCTCCAACAGCGTGCTGGGACAGCCCCCCCAGTGTGTCTCTATGTGTGTGTGTTTCTGACAGCGAGGGGTGGGGGGAAGGAAGGAGGGAGGGGTGGGGGGGAAGGAAGGGGGGAGGGAAGAAGGAGGGAGGGGGGGGGGAAGAAGGAGGGAGAGAGGGGGGGGGAGAAGAAGGAGGGAGGGAGGGGGGGGAAGAAGAAGGAGGGAGGGAGGGAGGGGGGAAGAAGAAGGAGGGAGGGGGGGGAAGAAGAAGAAGGAGGGAGGGAGGGGGGAAGAAGAAGAAGGAGGGAGGGGGGGGAAGAAGAAGAAGGAGGGAGGGGGGGGAAGAAGAAGAAGGAGGGAGGGGGGGAAGAAGAAGAAGGAGGGAGGGGGGGAAGAAGAAGGAGGGAGGGGGGGAAGAAGAAGGAGGGAGGGGGGGAAGAAGAAGGAGGGAGGGGGGAAGAAGAAGGAGGGAGGGGGGAAGAAGAAGGAGGGAGGGGGGAAGAAGAAGGAGGGAGGGGGGAAGAAGAAGGAGGGAGGGGGGAAGAAGAAGGAGGGAGGGGGGAAGAAGAAGGAGGGAGGGGGGGGAAGAAGAAGGAGGGAGGGGGGGGAAGAAGAAGGAGGGAGGGGGGAAGAAGAAGGAGGGAGGGGGGAAGAAGAAGGAGGGAGGGGGGAAGAAGAAGGAGGGAGGGGGGAAGAAGAAGGAGGGAGGGGGGAAGAAGAAGGAGGGAGGGGGGAAGAAGAAGGAGGGAGGGGGGAAGAAGAAGGAGGGAGGGGGGAAGAAGAAGGAGGGAGGGGGGGAAGAAGGAGGGAGGGGGGAAGAAGAAGGAGGGAGGGGGGAAGAAGAAGGAGGGAGGGGGGAAGAAGAAGGAGGGAGGGGGGAAGAAGAAGGAGGGAGGGGGGGAGAAGAAGGAGGGAGGGGGGGAGAAGAAGGAGGGAGGGGGGGAGAAGAAGGAGGGAGGGGGGGAGAAGAAGGAGGGAGGGGGGGAGAAGAAGGAGGGAGGGGGGGAGAAGAAGGAGGGAGGGGGGAGAAGAAGGAGGGAGGGGGGAAGAAGAAGGAGGGAGGGGGGAAGAAGAAGGAGGGAGGGGGGAAGAAGAAGGAGGGAGGGGGGGGAGAGAAGGAGGGAGGGGGGGGAGAGAAGGAGGGGGGGGGGAAGAGAAGGAGGGAGGGGGGAGAGAAGGAGGGAGGGGGGAGAGAAGGAGGGAGGGGGGGAGAGAAGGAGGGAGGGGGGGAGAGAAGGAGGGAGGGGGGGAGAGAAGGAGGGAGGGGGGGGAGAGAAGGAGGGAGGGGGGAGAGAAGGAGGGAGGGGGGGGAGAGAGGAGGGAGGGGGGGGAGAGAAGGGGGAGAGAAGGAGGGAGGGGGGGGGGAGAAGGAGAGAGGGGGGGGAGAAGAGAAGGAGGGGGGGGGGGGAAGAGAAGGAGAGGGGGGGGAAGGAGGGATGGGGGGGGGAGAAGGAGGGATGGGGGGGGGAGAAGGAGGGATGGGGGGGGGAGAAGGAGGGATGGGGGGGGGAGAAGGAGGGATGGGGGGGGGAGAAGGAGGGATGGGGGGGGGGAGAAGGAGGGATGGGGGGGGGAGAAGGAGGGATGGGGGGGGGGGGGGAAAGAAGGAGGGAGAGAGAGAAGGATGGAGGGAGAGAAGGAGGTTGAACAGCCGGGGCCCAAGACCTCAGGCTGGATTTACAGGTAGGTGAGGTGGTGTCGGGTCTCGGGGGGAGTGGGGGGGGGCGGGGGAAGAGTCGCGGAGATCCGGGGGCGGGGGGGGGGGTGGGGGAAAGCCTTATGCACGCAGCCCCAGTGAGGCCATTCGGCCAGGGCTAGGGGCTGCGTTCTTTGGGCCCCTCCCACACAGTTTTGGGCGCCTGGAGCTACTGCACATGCATGCTCACTATAGCGTGCATGTGCAGAGGTCCCGGCACTGTTTTCAGCGCAGGGACCTGGCTCCGCCCCCCTACAGCTCGTGCTGCGCCACACCCAGCTCCAGAGGGCCTGCAGGGAGCCGGAGAATAGGTAAGTTTTTTTTAGGCGCACTTTCTGGCGTGAAAAACGGGCGTCCAGGTCCAGGCTGCGCCGTTTTAGGCGCGGTCCGAAACTTGGGCCCAATGGGACTAAAGGCAGATAAATCCCCTGGACCTGATGACTTGCATCCTAGGATCTTGAGAAGTAGCGGCAGGGATTGTGGATGGATTGGTTGTAATTTACCAAAATTCCCTGGATTCTGGCAAGGTCCCAGCAGATTGGAAAACTGCAAATGTAACGTCCCTATTTGAAAAAGGAGGCTGACAAAAAGCAGGAAACTATAGACCAGTTAGCCTAACATCAACGAAGCAGTAGCAGGACATTTGGAAAAGCAAAATGTGGTCAGGCAGAGTCAACATGGATTTATGAAGGGGAAGTCATGTTTGACAAATTTGCTGGAGTTCTGAGAATGTAACAAACAGGGTGGATAAAGGAGAACCAGTGGATATGGTGTATTTGGACTTCCAGAAGGCATTTGACAAGGTGCCATAGAAAAGGTTACTGCACAAGATAAAAGTTCACGCGGTTGGGCGTAATATCTTAGCAAGGATAGAGGATTGGCTAGCTAACAGAGAACAGAGAGTTGGAATAAATGGTTCATTCTCTGGTTGGCAACCAGTAACTAGTGGAGTGCCACAGGGATCAGTGCTGGGACCCCAATTATTTACAATCTATATTAACGACTTGGAAGAAGGGACAGAGTGTAACATAGCCAAGTTTGCTGATGATACAAAGGTGGGAGGAAAAGCAATGTGTGAGGAGGACACCAAAAATCTGCAAAAGGACATGGACAGGCTAAGTGAGTGGGCAAAAATTTGGCACATGGAGTATAATGTTGGAAAGTGTGAGGTCATGCACTTTGGCAGAAAAAAAATCAAAGAGCAAGTTATTATTTAAATGGAGAAAGATTGTAAAGTGCCGCAGTACAGTGGGACCTGGGGGTACTTGAGCATGAAACACAAAAGGATAGTATGCAGGTACAGCAAGTGATCAGGAAGGCAGATGGTATCTTGGCCTTTATTGCAAAGGGGATGGAGTATAAAAGCAGGGAAGTCTTTCTACAGCTATATATAATATATATGAGGTGAGGTCACACCTGGAATACTGTGTGCAGTTTTGGTTTCCATATTTACGAAAGGATACTTGCTTTGGAAGCCGTACAGAGAAGGTTCACTCGGTTGATTCCGGAGATGAGGGGGTTGACTTATGAGGAAAGGTCGAGTAGGTTGGGCCTTTACTCATTGGAATTCAGAAGAATGAGAGGTGATCTTATCAAAACGTATAAGATTATGAGGGGGCTTGACAAGGTGGATGCAGAGAAGATGTTTCCACTGATGTGGGAGACTAGAACTAGAGGGTATGATCTTAGAATAAGGAGCCGCCCATTTTAAACAGATGAGGAGAAATTTCTTCTGAGGGTTGTAAATCTGTGGAATTCACTGCCTCAGAGAGCTGTGGAAGCTGGGACATTGAATAAATTTAAAACAGAAATAGACAGTTTCTTAAATGATAAGGGGATAAAGGGTTATGGGGAGCGGGCGGGGAAGTAGAGCTGAGTCCATGGTCAGATCAGCCATGATCTTCTTGAATAGTGGAGCAGTCTCGGGGGCCGTATGGCCTGCTCCTGTTCCTATTTCTTATTTTATTATGTTCTTATGTCCCTTCCATTTTTCAATCAATGTCTTTGAATGTCTCTCAAGCTGTACAAACTCAGAATACACTTAATGGCATTTATCACCTGTTGGTCCAGAGCATGATTAATCATCCGGAAGAGTTACTGAGATCTTCACTGAATGAACCAATATTATCTCAATATGTTATTTCTAATATAGATATCTAACAATGATGTATTCTGAATATCTCCATTTGCAGAATGTAGCTAATCCTAATTCTTAACAGCTCATTTATTCTGCCTATGTCACTTTGTAATTTGAACAGATCAAGACAGAATAAATCACTCTTCTCTATGGGCAAATGCCTTTGTTTGCCACCTCCTTGTAACACCACAGTTAATATTGAATTATTGCATGGGGAAATTAGATCCTATTTCCATGTCGCACAACATGTTGGAGCAACACTCTACCCAAAACAATTAAACAATTAACTTCTTAGATTAAGTTAACAATCTGAAATGTTGTTACTTAATTTTCCTTTTCACATTGAATTTGCATGCTCATTCACAGAATCTGACATCTTTCTGGAAAACAGCCACCCAAATCACCTGAACTAGAGTTGCCAGAGACTAATGGTTAGTCTCATCCCTGAGAATAATTTCATGTAAAGTAATGAAGACATCGTTTCAGCAACAGCAAGAGTACAGTAGGGTTACAATGGGTTGTGACAATGTTCTGGTGGTAAATGATGGAGGTCCTGCCATAAGGTTGGATGAGGGGTTGAAAAGTTCACCTATGTGAGAGCACAACCAGGTACACTAATTGCATTCACCATGGTATACAAAAGCATGGGCCTTACACTAAACATCCGTAAGACAAAGGTCCTCCACCAACCTGACCCTAGCACACAGTACTGCCCCCCAGTCATCAAGAGCCACAGCGTGTCCCTGGACCACATGGACCATTTTCCATACCTCACGAGCCTATTATCAGCAAGGGCAGACATCAACGACTAGGTTCAACACTGCCTCCAGCCGCCTGAGAAAGAGCGTTTTCGAAGATCAGGCCCTCAAATCTGGCACCAAGCTTATGGTCTACAGGGCTGCAGTGATACCTGCCCTCCTGTATGGCTCAGAGACGTGGAGCCTATACAGCAGACACTTCAAATCGCTGGAGAAATACCAGCGATGCCGCCGCAAGATCCTGCAAATCCCCTGGGAGGACAGACACACCAACGTCAGTGTTCTCGATCAGACCAACATCCCCAGCATCGAATCACTGACTACTCAACCAGCTCTGGTGGGCAGACCACATTGTCCGCATGCCGGACACAAGTCTCCCAAAGCAAGCGCTCTACTTGGAACTCCTACACGGCAAGCGAGCCCCAGGTGGGCAGAGGAAACATTTCAAGGACACCCTCAAAGCCTCCTTGATAAAGTGCAACATCCTCACCGACACCTGGGAGTCCCTGGCCAAAGACGGCCCTAAGTGGAGGAAGAGCATCTGGGAGGGTGCTGAGCACCTCGAGTCTTGTCGCGAGAGCATGCAGAAAGCAAAAACAGGCAGCAGAAGGAGCGTGCGGCAAACTCCCCACCCACCCTTTCCTTCAACCACTGTCTGTCCCACCTGTATTGCACTGTACAGTCACCTGAGAAGTCACTTTTAGAGTGGAAGCAAGTCTTCGTCGATTTCGAGGGACTGCCTATGATGATATTAATGGAATTGAAGCCAGAGGCTCATAGGTGTCCGTGAGAGCTGCACAGGATAGCTTCACCCTTTTACTGTTGCTAAGCTACAAAACACTGACTCATCCAAATCCTGATATCAGACAGATAGTACTGTGATAGCCCTTGAATCAATGATGTTGGCAGAGAAAGAGAGCGTATGAAGACAGACTTATGGATGATGTTGTTGAGGGGGTTGTATCGATATAAATAGAAGGGAATCAAGGATGGAAACATGCATACATGTAGGTGCTATGCAGATCTAAGAAAAAAGACCATTGAGATATAGTAACTGTGTTGAATTAGCATGGTGCCATACAGGTGAACAGGGTTCAGAACAGTATGTTTCAGTAAAATATGACACACTCCCAAATATTCATGAAAAGCACTATTGCTGCTTCCCTCTCCTCAAAGTTCACACTCCCTTGCAGCAAATGATGCATGGGACACACTGAGTGCACACAATCCAGGTTCTGTTCATTGTGAATACCGTCTGAGGTATGGATCAGGCATTCAGTGGCATGGAATTATTGCATTGACTTGTTCCCTCCCCCACTACCCACGGTTGAATAGAATTGTATAATTAGCAGCAATTTTTTTTAAGCAATATGCTCTTCTTTGTAGGAAATCGTATGATCTGAAAAGTGCCTAGAAAGATCCCAACAGAAAGGGCAGAAACATTTTGAAAAGGTTAGCTATATTTCTATTTCATCCTAATTTTTTTTCTGCAACCAGTAATTGCAGAGCAAGAATAGCTTTGCATAAAGTAGCATAGTTACGCACATACATTGCTAAAGCTCTAACTAAAAATCTAAAACTGCAAGCTCTTGTCTTGCCCTTAATAGCAAACATTGTAAGGAAAACAAAGCCAGTAAATAAATGAATTAAAAGCACAAAGTACCAACAGCATTTTTTTAAAAATTAACAGAATTTATAGTGCCGAACCACACACCTTTATCTCCAATGAACGTAACATTCTCATGTACATGACTAAACTTGATTGTAACAAACCTGTTTTCCAGAAAGAAAATGTAGCCAGGCTTAAAGGCAATCACAAACAAGGTGAGAGAGAGATCAAGTATCTTTCTGACTACACCACAGTTTACCACATACTTTCACATTCTCTCAGTTTCCTGTTCACATGACTAGATTGCTTTACTTTAGGTACACAAACCTGACTGCAGTCACTGCCAGATGGATCAAATCCAATTGTTAAGTCGTCAATGTACAAACATCCTGTAGCAACACCTACTTTTATTTGCTGATCCTTCATTTGGTTTCAAGTTCCTGGTGAACATTTCAGGAGCCAGAGAAAAAAACAACTTCAATAAATCCATTGTTAATCTTGTAGTAATGTATTTTGCAACAACACTGACAACCAACATGAAAAAATTTATTCAGCCTAAAATTAATCCAAATAGTTGTATAATTTCACAAGCAGAAACCCAGCGGTTTTTCTATATCCAATACAGAGGAATATCAGAATTTTAGAACTTCAGGTTGCAAGATGTATCACAATGGCATTTTGGGATGGCAATTCAGAGAACAAAGGAGACTCAAAAGTATTTTAAGAATATGGTAATGGTAGAAGGAAGGGATCTGATAAAGGATAAAGTAAGTAGAACTATTACGGATGATCAGGATATGGCAGATATATTGAATACATTTATCACATCAGTATTTCTACAAGTGAATTGTAGATAAATGAAATGGGGATAAGCAGATAGTAAATTTAGTAACATGTTATGCAGACATCATCATAGGCAGTCCCTCAAAGCGAGGATGACTTGCTCCCACGCCAAAAAGGGATGAGTTCACAGGTGTTTCAATGAAGGATCTAATATTCCAGATCCTGAACTACATCTTGAAGGGTGGAAGATGCCTGTGCGTGGATTTTTTTTATCGTGTGGTGGCTGTTGCACACCAGTCACCACACGGGCTTGACAGAGCTAGGCCTTAGTCCAGTGGCAAGGATTACCCAAGACGACTGGAGACCAGCTCTGCTGCACAGTCCTAGTGCGCACACACATCGCAGTGTGGGCTGGGCCTGTGCTGCCCCAGGGCCCTCGCCTCTTGTGAGCCCAAAACTCTCAATACACACAATATACATACACACGCACAAACAAACATATGCAGACATAAACAAACATATACATAAACACACACATGCATAAACACGAAGAAACAGACATATACATACACAAATATAAAACCATAAACAAACATATACATGCACACACACATAAAGCCATAAACTAACATACCCACAAACAAAATTATACATAAACACAAAAACATATAGGGGCCAAAATTCATCAACCCTTCGTGGGCC